>NC_142470.1:105946928-106099281 GCF_049115385.1 Moschus berezovskii
AAGACTCTGATGCTGGGAAAGGTTGGGGGCAGGAGGAGAAGGGGACGACCAAGAATGAGATGGCTGGATGGCATCACCGACTCTATGGACATGAGTTTGAGTGAACTCTGGGAGTTGGTGATGGACAGGGAGGCCTGGCGTGCTGTGATTCATGGGGTCGCGGAGAGTCGGACATGACTGAGCAACTGAACTGAACTGAAAGCCCACGGAAGGAGCTTCTCTGTGTGTATATATATATATATATGTATTGCCACATCGAGAGGCATGTGGGATCTTAGTTCCCTGACCGGGGATCGAACCCACAGCCCCTGCATTGGAAGCGTGGAGTCCTAACCACTGGACCACCAGGGACGTCCCCTGTGTAGTTGTTTTTGATGCAAGGAGAGCTCTCCTGGGCTGACAGGGAAATGATAACCCTGGTAAAGAGAGAACAGCACCATGTAATTCCTGTTTTGTTTCTGTCTTCCTTGTGAAGGAGCCTAATTTTTCATCTGGACTGGAATATTGATCAAAGGGGATTGCAGCCTGTAATAGCAGGGGGAGACAGGATGGGAGCATCTAACTGGGTGGAATGAGTTGAGGTCCCCTCCACATCTGTCTGTCCTGCACACTGTGGGGGTGCCCTGACTCCACAGAGACCTCTGGGGAAGGGAGGGCCCCCCGGAGGATGAAGAAGAAGGGTGCCCCTCTTCATTCAGTGCTGTGGACTTGACGTGTTCCTCAACAGAACTCCCCAGGGGAAAGCTTGTGAGCGCATACATAGAAAAGGAAGCCCTGCTTTCTAGGATTCCTGAGAATAAATCATACCATCCTAGCCTCATTTAGTTTTTGATAGGCTAACCAGAAGAATACCCTGGAGAGGGCTTACTGGGTTCTGTAGGGCATTTGATGGAGACGCACATCCTATCTTGCCACAGCATACAGAAGCGTGGGCTGAAGAGTCATGTCCAATTAGACGGACTCGTCGTTAGAAGGTGCCACTGGCCATCAGAGTCCGCCTGGAGGACAGGTCCGGGTGGCCACCCAGAGCTCTGTGTCCACTGACAGGTGGGCCAGCACAGACCCAAGGTCTTGGACGAGGCCATTAACAGAACAGTGGTCGGGTTCATACATAACATGAAGGCAACTGACAGTGAAGATCCCTGAAGATCTCAAAAGACCATAATGATGGGCTGAGTGGGAGAGAGAGACTGAGCTGCACAGTGAAGACCAGGATCTAGGAAATGGGATTGGACAGCCAGATGTGTGAACTAGACTTTGGGCTCAACCTGTCAGGAGCGTAGCGTTGAGGGGCTCCCCCCAAAATAAGGGTCCACTTCAGTTCTGAGCCCCTTGCTTGATGAGAATGTCAGCAACCTCAAGGGCTTTCAGAAGAACCCACCCAGAACGGCAAAAAGATTCCAAAAGACAGAGAAGTGTAGCTGTTGCACTAGGGGGAAGGGATAGTATGCGAAGCATGGCAACTTTTTTTTTTTTTTACTGTGCTGGGTCTTAGTTGCAGCCCGTGGAATCTTAATTTCCTGATCAGGGATCGAACCCAGGCCCCCTGCTCTGGGAGCGGAGAGTCTTAGCCACTGGACCACCGGAGGCCCTGACTGAATGGACGGATGTGCGGGTCCCAGGACATGAGACCAGGTGACTTTTCAGGTGTTTTTAGGGGTCTCGGTTTCATCATAATACCAGAAAGAGAGAGAGGGAGGGAGGGAGGGAGAGAGGAGGATGGCAGTCCAGATGTGACTGTCTTGTGAACGCTGTTCACTAAGTGGCAGCCACCTTATTTGCTTATAATGTACATGCAGGAGAGGACATGTCAGAGGTGGACACTGCACTGTGCCAGGTGTCTGTGCAGCCACCACTGCGTCACCAGCCAGAAGTCACCTGCTCCCCTAGAAGGTCCCTGGACCCCTCCCAGGCATTCCCACTGCAAAAAGAAGGGCAGCTTTCATCCCGTGAATTTGTTGTGCTGAGCTTCAGACTCGGGTCCCAGTGGGACCATATTCTGTCTCGTATCTGGCTCCCCTGGCATGGCCAGCACTTGTGGGCATCAGTCATGGCAAAGCCAGCGATCATAGACAGCTCCTTCGCATTGCCCAGTGGGAGCCCCCCCGCGTGGGTCCGAGGCTGTCTGCATACCGCCTTCTCTTCCTGTCTGCCCTGTGCTGTGTCCACGCTTGTGAGTGCCCCAGCAGGTGTGAGATGACCAGGCAGACAGCTGAGGAGGTGACTCCCGCCTCTGAGCCCAGCCCCCATCTGCCTGCCCGGGTAAGGTGCTCACATGCAAGACAGGAGACTCCAGGGGAAGGACCGAGGGGCAGGTGGGTGAGAGAAGGCAGTGCCGGGGGAGGTGGCCTGAGCGACCCAGGAGGGGAGGCCCGCTGACGCCCTGGAGCAGGGTATTGGGCAGTGTTTCCACCACGGAACAGCTGCTGTGGTTGCTTCCTGAACTGCCCTGGAGACATGGAAAAGGCCGTTCACACCTTTGGCCAGATGCCCGATGGCCTTTCTGGGCAGTTCAGCTTCGGCAGGGCCCGGTTCCTGTCCAGAGGGGCTGCGTTGACCTGTGTGGTGGTCCTGGCACCCTCCTGGCCCGTGCGGGCATGGGGCCTTTGCTGCCCCCAGAGCCCCAGCAGGCTGCCCCTCACAGGAGCCGGGGGGAGAGGGGCTGGCGGCTGGGAAACCGCCTGCGCTCCACTTCCGACCAGGCTCTGCTGTCGGTTTGGAAAAGTCATTTCCAAACCTCCCGGCGCCTTAGGCCCCTCCGTGTGTTGATCCAGCGTCCTGGCCTTGCAGTGGCCCGCGGGGGTGGAGGGGGCAGGCCGCTGCAGGGGCCTGGCCTGGTGTGAGCGCAGTGGGCTGAGCCCGTTTGCCTTATATGACAGTAGCTGGGAAGGTTCCAGGGCTTTCTGCGTTCTCCTTTGTCCGCCTGTTTTGAGTTCCCGGGAGACCTCCCGGGTGGGGTCAACCTCCCAAGCCGCAGGCCTCGCCCCACTCCCAACCCTCCCTGCCCCCCACCCCTGCTTGCGCCCCGCGCAGTTGGGGTGGTGTTTGGGGTGAGTCTTGGCTTTTCCTCCTCTGTCCAGTAACTTCTCAGTGTAAAATTGAAAACCGGTCCTGTCTCCCTGTCTGTGTGTCCCAGTGGGAACTGAGAGGGCAGGGGACTGTGTTTAGAAGGCAGAGAAGGGCGGTGGGGATGAAAGGCAGTGGGCAGGCAGGGAACACTGCCCTCAGATGTGGGCTTCTTTCATCCATTCGCCCCCTCGATGCTCTTTCTAGTTCTTTTCTCTTTATTTTTCACTCCCGGACAACAGCTCTGTCCGCCTCTTCCCTCCTGGAACCAGCCCTGGCTCTGCCTGCACCCCCGTCCACGGTCGGCCCCTCCCCTCCCACTGTGGGCAAGAGCACTCCCGAAGGCTCGGGTTTGGGTTAATGAAGCCCAGATGCTGGACTTGTGACTCCCCCTGCAAGTTCGCCTTGTAGCAGCGGCTGGAGGGGCTGAAGGGTCCGTCTACCTCCCACTGTGCTCCAGCCCAGCTGCTGCAGCGCCGGGCTGCGGGGGGTGGGGGTGCGGACAGCTGGCGAACAGGTTCTGGCCCACAGTGCGCGGTGGTGGGCGGAGCCCAAGGAGACACGGGGTGGAGCTTCGGCTGTGGGGCGGGGCCCTGCCTGCCTTCACCCGCAGGAGGCTGGCACGGGGGACGCTGGATGAGGGGCTCTTGCTTTCTGTCTCTTGGCGGAGTCCAGATGGGATTGCCTTTCCCACGGACTCAGGTGGTCGGTGGGAACACTGGTGCGCTCTGCAGAGGGAACCGGGTTCAGGGAGGGTCCCGCCCTGCCTCATGGCAGCTCTTCCCAGTTCAGGATGGCTGATCCCTCTCAGGGAGGCCAGATACAACACAAAGATCACATGGGAGGAACTTATGCTAAGGAATTATTCCTTGTCTGTTGGATATTATTGTTCCTTATCTATAAGAAATTCAAATTTAACTGGGCATCGTATATTATCCTATAACTCCGGGCGATAATGAGGGACAGGGAGGCCGGCTTGCTGCCAGTCCACGGGGTCGCAGAGTTGGACACCACTTAGCGACTGAACAACCACCACCACCTGCATTTCTGTTGGCTAACTTGGGCGATCTTTACCCCATCCCGACCCCCGCCCCGCTGAACTTCTCCTTTAAGTAATCGCTTTACTGAACTGCAGCGTACAAACAGAACACCGACTCTAAGGGTGTGCTCAGCGAGTGAGTTTCTACAAGTCCAACACAAGCAGCACCCAGAACCAAAGAAGGGGATTCCCCGGCGGTCCAGTGGTTAGGGCTTATCACTTCACTGCTGGGCACAGGTTCAATCCCTGGTCAGGGAACTAAGATCCTGCAAGCCATGTGGTGCGACCAAAAAAAAAAAAACCCAAAGAGAAATAAAATGAAACGCGAACAGAACCTGCCCCCTACCAAGGATAGCAGGATCCCCGTTTTTGTACTTAATCATACACATGTAGTCTTTTGTAATGGCTTCTTCCAAACAGTGCTGTGAGGTCACCCATGCTGCTGGATGGAGTCCTGGCTCATCCATGGTTGTTGAGTGCTGCAGATGGAGTCCAGTCATCTGTCCATTGGTGGACTGACATTGCACGTCTGCCCCTCTGTTTTTTCCTACATCGTATCTATGTGCCAGGGAGGAGGACTACTGGATTGTGGGTGGGCATACGCACCCCTTCAGCTTGAGCAGGTCTTGCCCGGCAGGTGACCGAGGTGGGTGTACACATTTGTGTCCCCACCAGCTATATGGGAGTGTCCCCTGCTCTTTCTCACGTGTGCCCTTCTGGTATGGGGCACTGCTGCCTGATGCTGTTTTTTGTTTGTTTGTTTTAATCAAGAGCTTCTTGCATTGTTGATTCCTCTGATTTTCTTGAATAAGAATATAAACAAGGTGCCTGCTTCAGGTACTACCTGCTCAGCCCCATGGGAAGTTGGAGGAGGCCATTCCCACCTCCATCTCCCACCACCTAGGAGCTCCCCACCCCCACCACATGAGGCCAGGGTGGGCACAGGCCCTGGGAGAGTTGGAGGGGTGCCTTCAGCCCCGCTGAGGGGGGGCCAGGCTCAGTCCTGGCTCCCCCAAGTACTTCTTTGGGGAAATGTCATTTCCGAAGGCTGCCTGCAGCTTACCATCCCCATGTGTCACCCTTCTGTTTCTTGTGGGGTCCTTCCGGGTTGGGGGTGGGGGCGCCTCTGGGGTCCCTCCAGCAGTGCTGCCACTCGAGGGCATGTCTCCTCTACGGAGCTGGTTCTGACCCAAGTGTTTTCCACCATGTTCCTTCGGTTTTCTCCGGCTCTAGGACCTCACGTTTGCTTCCCCTGGTGATAGCTTTCTGTGGGAATTAGAGACTGTAGCCACATTAGAATCCATGTCAGGGGCTGACCTCTGCTGCCCGTGGGGGCCACAAATGTGTGGCAGTGTGAGGAAGCTGTAACCCCCCACCCCTCCTTCTGTTGCCCCTTCAGCCTCTCCTGGCCACTGCCACCCTAGTCCCGTCCTCTGGTCTCCACTCGCCTCTTCTCTCTCCTTTACTCACCCCAGCCCTCAGGGACCCTTGAAAGCCAGAGCCCGACTAAGTAAAAGATCTCTCTTGGTAAGTGTCACATTGCACTTGAAAAAATGTGGGTTATTTTCACTTATCTTTTGATACTGATTTCTAACATAATTCCACTGATAACAGACTCTATGATTTTAATACCTTTAGACCATGAAAATTTTGCACCTTGTTTTATGTCCCTGGATATGTTCCAGTATCTCCTAGTTAATAGTCTATGGAAACTTGAATAGAATTTGTATCCTACTTGTGTGAAAATTATGTAAATCTTAATTCTACTGAATTGGTTCTTGGTGCTTTTCAGGTCTACTGTATCCTTCTACTTTTCTGTATATCCATTCTATTAATTTTTGAGAATTTGATACTGAAACTACAATTAAAAATCTTAATTACTTAAAAACAATTGTAATACATAATGGTGGTGGTGGTAGTTTAGTCACTAAATCATGTCCGATTCTTTGCGAACCCATAGACTGTAGCCCGCCAGGCTCCTCTGTCTGTGGGATTCTCCAGGCAAGAATACTGGAGTGTGTTGCCATTTTCTTCTCCAGGGGATCTTCCCGACCCAGGCATCAAACCCTGGTCACCTGCGTTGCAGGTGGATTCTTTACTACTGAACTACCAGGAAAGCCCCAATATATTGTAGCTGCTGCTGCTACTGCTAAGTCGCTTCAGTTGTGTCCAACTCTGTGCGACCCTACAGACGTCAGCCCACCAGACTCTGTCCACAGGATTCTCCAGGCAAGAATACTAGAGTGGGTTGCCACTTCCTTCTCCAAATATATCGTGGAGCTATATGTAACTTTGTTCTGTATGTTCCAAGTCTCCTGTAAATGTGTTATCATATTTTAAAAATATGATTTAAAATAAATATAAAATATAATTTAAAAAATAGAGAAATCAGAGCCATAAACATTAGCATCTGAAATCCCCATTACAAGGCTTTACTCCAGAAGAGAGCCGGCACCCACTCCACTCTGAGGGAATCAGTCAGGACTGGCGCTAGACTTAGAAGCACAGCTCAGACTTGCTGAAGACGCAGAGGGGACTTTATTGGCTGAGCTACCTGACCCACTGACTGCATAGGTCTGGGGTTGGAGGCTTCAGGCAGGGAGGGCTCTATCTCTACTTGCTTCATCCTCCAGCCTCCCCAGCCCCTGCCCCAGCCCCACAGAGAGGCAGGGCAGCCACCAGTGACTGTAGAAGCCCTCCCAACAGATCAGTGGCCCTGCTGGAAGAGCATGCACTCTACTGGTCCCAGCCAAGGCCCCGAGGCCCCCTTGCAGTGGCTTGAACACGGGCTGGTGGGCCAGGCCCGGCTCACGTGCCCGCCTGGGAATCCAAATCTGGGTTGGGGGTGGGAGTGAGGGGGCTCTCCAAAGAAAAGTCACTGTATACTGGGTAGAAAAAAAACAACAGAATGTGGCCTCACCAGCCCCCGTCACCCACCTTCTACCACCTTCCATGGGCTGAAAGATCTTAACGCTGCAAAGGAAAAAAAAAAAGACGATGGTCTGTACAGAAGTGGTTGAATGGTATCTCTGTGTAGCACAGATCTATATAGAAAAAAACAACTAAGAAGGAAAACACTACTATGCTAGCCTCTGAAATCACCACCGTTTTTTCCATTAATTATTTTCTTTTTGCTTATTTTTAAACTTTCTCATCTGGCATGTTTTTTATGATTTCTAAAATAAATCATAAATGCTGGAAACCAAAGGAGAAAGCTAAAATTCCCCAGACAGGGGCTCTTCCCTGCTCACCTCTCAGTGAGTGTCCTACACTTCCCTGCCCACCCCCAGACCTTAACCCCCTCCCCCCCAGCAAGGTGCATCCCCTCAATCTCGCTCGCCCCTTCTCCACAGGCAGCTTCGAGGCCAGCTCAGCCTCCTGGTCATGGCACGGCTGCTGAACCAGCAAGAGAGGCTCCCTCTCTGGCAGGAGAAGGCCCGGGTAAGTGTTTGCCTCAGCATCCTCTGGGGGCTGGGGGAACCCGGCCAGTCTCTCCTGCCACTTTTCCTGAAGGTTGGGAGCCTCAGGCCAGGGGAGTTCAAGGTGGGTTTGCATTTTCTGCTCACACCCTTGCATCTTACAGTCACTTTCTGCATGGCGACTCTGTGCCAGCCACTGAGGATAAAGCAATGAGCTGGGAGCAGGTATTGCTTTTTTTAAAGCTGTGGTAAAATATACATAACATAAAATTTACTATTTTAACTTTCTTTTTTACTACCTTAACAGTTTTTGTGTGTGTGTGTACGTTAGTTACTCAGTCATGTCTAACTCTTTGTATCCCATGGGCTGCAGCCCTGCCAGAGTCCTCCGTCCATGGAATTTTCCAGCAAGAATACTGGAGTGGGTTGCCATTCTCTTCTTCAGAAGATCTTCCCGATGCAGGGATCGAACCCAGGTCTTCTGCACTGCAGGCAGATTCTTTTAACTGTCTGGGCCGCCAAGGAATATTTATTCATTTGGCTGCACCGGGCCTTAGTTGCGGATGCTGGATTTTTTTTTTTTCTCCAAACTTTAAACTTTTTATTTTGTATTGGGGTGTAGCCGATTAACAATGTTGTGATGGTTTCAGGTGAACAGCAAAGGGGCTCAGCCATGCATACAGATGTACCCATTATCTCCCAAGCCCCCTCCCATCCAGGCCGCCACATAACATTAAGCAGAGTTCCATGTGCTATGCAGTGGGTCCTTACTGGTTATCCATTTTAAGTATAGCACTGTGTGCAAATTCATCCCAAACTCCCTAACTGTCCCTTCCCCCCAACAGCTGCATGCAGGATCTTCAATTGCAACATGCAGGATCTAGTTCCCTAACCAGGGATTGAACCCAGGCCCTCTGCCTTGGGAGCTTGGAGTCTTAGCCACTTAGCACCAGGGAAGTCCCCATCTTAGCAGTTTTAAGTGCAGAGTTCTAACCATTCTGAAGGACCATTGTCCATCTCCCAAACAGAAACTCTGCACCTGCTGACCTCTGACTCCCATTCCCTCCTCCCTGGCCCTGGCATCTATGACATTTTATAGGTGGAAGAACAACACAGGAAAACGAATACGGCTGTGAACACTGCCCGCTCTCAGTGGCCCTTCTGCCCCGTGTCAGGCATGCTGGGCGCAGTAGGGGAGGAAGGGTCTTCTTTCCTCTTCCCTCTTCTCTCCAGAAAGCTCTGATTGCAACCTCCTTGCAGCAGAGAGCAGTAGTTTAGGGGCCCTGGAGGCAGTGTGGGTCACAACCAGCCCAGGAGGTGGGGTGGGGGAGGCCTGGGGGAGAGCTGAGAATGCTTTTCCCTGCCTCCAACCCCAGTAGCCTCCCTGGAACCCATGAGACTTGCCAGGGAGAGCTGAGCCGTCTAGCTCCACCTCATGAGCCAGGCGAGGCAGTCCCGGGGAAAGGCTGAGTCTGTAGTCACTAGAGGTGCACAAGGCAAGGCGGCATCACCCCTTGGCCAGAGTGCCGAGAGAATGTTCTGGACCCTCCTGGGGTGGGGTGGCCTAAGAGACCACAGTCGCAGTGCAGGAGCTTAAAAAGGGGACCGGTTGGGTGGGCTCATGCAAGTGGGCCCTGACTTTGCCCCGGCTGCCCCCTCTGCCTTTCACGCTTTTCCCCCAAGACTTAAAAGCTTGGTAAGAGCTTCTGGTCACTCCAGTTCCAGTTGAAGCATCACCTCCTCCAGGAAGCCTTTCCTGACCACCCAACCCAAAGTGCTCTGGCGTCAGCACCCTGTTTGTAAGCACTCATGGTGCTCACCGGCCTTCCCTGGTAGCTCGGCTGGTAAAGGATTCGCCTGCAAGAGACCTGGGTTCGATCCCTGGGTTGGGGAGATCCCCTGGAGAAGGGAATGGCAACCCACTCCAGTATTCTTGCTTGGAGAATTCCATGGCAGAGGAGCCTGGCGGGCTACAGTCCACGGGGTCGCAGAGAGTCGAACACGACTGAGCCACTAAGCACACACAGCACATGGTGCTCACCTCCTGAATTTTCTTTAATTTGTTCAGGGTCTATGTTACACACACAGACACACACAGACACACACACACCCAACAGCAGCTCCCTGAGTGCAAGGACCAAACGGTTTGTGCTCACTCTTGCTTGTCAGCTCCTAGCACAGTACCTCAGAACACACTCGTGGGCTGAGGGAACCCAGGGCTGAGTTCCAGGGTGTTCAAGGGATGGTTCCCCAGGCAGAGAGCTTGGGGAGGACAGTGAGGAGTTGAGGGGTGGCCTGCACACAGGGCCTGATGACAGAGCCTCTCTGCGAGAGAGGACGGAGGACCAGACAGGGGCAGGGCAGGCAGAGACGCAGTGGTCCCAGGAGGCCCCAGGCGACGGGGGCAGCCTAGTAGACAGGCACTGCAGGGCAGCCTCTGAACTCTGCAGAGAAGCAAGAGCCAGTGAGAGGCCAGAGTGCTGAGATGGGAAAAGGCAGGACCGGCTGCAGGTAGAGGGTGGGAGTAGCCACCTTCTGGCAGTACTTGGCAGCGACCAGGAAAACACAGGCTGGCTAGAGCATCAGGGCCAGGTCAAGGCTTGGGGTTTTGTTTTGATTTGTTTTTCGGCTGGAGCTTGTGCAGGGGAGGCTGTGGGAAGCGTGATGAAGGCCAGAGAGGGTGAGGAGAGTGGTGTGGGGGGAGCCGCTGGGGGTCTGGGCCTGGAGGGGACCCGCAGGGGAGGCAGGTGAGCAGAGCTGGCAGGGGAGGCATGCCTCTCTCAGGGTCCCAGCATGGGTGGGTCCCAGCTCCAGGGCCGTCCTGCCACACCAGTCACCCACCTGCCCGCATGCCCACCGTGCATTCCTGAAACCCCAGTGGTGCGCCTCTCGTGTGCCGGCCCCGCACCCAGAGATGACCTCAAAGGAGGGTCTGTGAGCAAGCCAGGCTGAGGACACCATGACTAATTCTGGCCCAGGCAGCCAAGTGGCTTCCAGAGATGTCCCGAACTAGGTCTTGAAGGATGAGTCAGCGCTTGTGCAGAGGAGCAGAGACCATCAGCAGGCGGGCAGTGCAGCGCATGCAGACGGGAGGGGAGGACAGACCGGCGGGGTCTGCCTCAGCCATCCCTCCCATGCGCTTCCCCGTCTGTCCTCCTTGCAAGCCCAGGGCTGCCGCGCGGCCTCCTCCCAGGTCTCCAGGCTGCAAGCGCTCCCCTTTCCAGTCGGGCCTGTCAGACGGTTCCTTAGGAGACACGCCTTCAAAGGCTCACCTCAAGCCCACAACCACCCACGTCCTGCCCACATGCCCCTTTCCCCACTTCTCCTTGAAGCCCTGGCTGCCAGGGCTGCCCAGGCCCTCCTCACAGGCCAGCCTGGTCGCCCTCTGCACACGGTTTTGTGCCCAGGGCACTTCTTCCTGTCCACCCATCACATCCCAACCAGAGTGGTGGCTCTAACGTGCCATGGAGCACAGCTGAGCCGCAGTGCCCTGTACAGGACTCACCTCTTGCAGTCCCAGGTGGTCGGGTCTGGTTCTGCTGTCCCCGTTTTGTTGCTGTTCAGTCGCTCAGTCATGTCCCACTCTTTGCAACCCCATGGACTGAGGAACACCAGGCTTCCCTGTCTTTCACCATCTGCTGCTGGACCTTACTCAAATTCATGTCCATTGAGTCAGTGATGCCATCCACGTTCACAGATAGGGAAACGGAAGCAGGTACAACTGGGACATTTCTCAGGGTCACGAGCTGGGAGAACCATGAAGCTAGGATGCAAAACCCAGGTGCCCTACCTCCAGAGTCTGCGCCCCGGACCCCTGCAGCCGTCTCTGCTTGTCCAGCCCCTTCCTCCTCGGCTCCCATTGTAGGGGCAGCCTGAACCATACCTGCTGCTTCATGCCGATGTGCCCAGCTGGTGCCTTGAACTTTGGTCCCAGACGGCAGACAGGAGGACAAGGGCCAGCCCTCCCACTGCCTTCATCCAGATACACGTGCTTGATTTTTGCTGCTGTTCTTCAGTCGCTAAGTCACGTGTGACTCTCTTGTGACCTCCATGGACTGTAGCTCTCCAGGCTCCTCTGTCCATGGGATTTCCCAGGCAAGAATACTGTAGTGGGTGGCCATTTCCTCCTCCGAGGGATCTTCCCAACTCAGAGATTGAATCTCTGTCTTGCTTGATAAACCTTAGCAGTTGATTCACCATGAAGGGAAGTTCAAGGGGTGAGAACTGGCTCACCAGAGGAGAGGATCTGGGGTGAGTGCCCAGGCAGGGGCTTTTGGGGCATTGCTGGGTAGGGGGAGCCCCCAGTGCCTGGATGGGTTGTGTTTCTGTCTGAGGCTGCAGCCCAAGGCCCCAGGAGCAGAAGCAGGTGCTGGAGAACTGAATCTGAGGGAGAGGACTTCTGTAGGTGGTCGGAATGCAACAACCCCAAGGCTTGCATCTTCCAGGAGAGTCTTAGGATCAAACTGCTTCTTTCTTGTTGTTCCTGCAAATCCTGAGAATATCCCAGAAAAAGCAGGGTTTGGATCCCAGGCACCAGTGTGCTCCAGACACAGCTCAGGGCGTGGAAGACAGCCCTGAACAGAGCTCAGTCCCTCCCTCCTAGAACTCAGTGGGAGACGGACACAGGCACCAAGGAAAAGCAAATCTTTGGCATTCCAGATGGTGCTAAGTGCTGTGGAGAAAAGCCCGATAAAGAGGAGAAGGGATGAGAAGGGAGTGTTGGGAGAAGACGCTGCTTTATAATAGTGAACAGGGAAGGGGACATCTGAGCATAGACCTGAAGAAGTCACACAGGTTTCTCGGGGGAGAAACATTCCAGCCTGAGGGAACAGCATGTGTAAAGGCACTGGGGCAGACAAAGGCCTCTTAGGTTAGAGAAAAAGAAAGGCCAGCATGGCTGGAGCAGAGGGCTGAGAGTGGAGTAAGAGGAGTTGAGGTCAGAGTGGTAAGTGGGGACTCAGGTGGGAGCTTGACTTCCATGCCAAAGTGGAGAGCCGCTGGAAGGTTTTGATAACAGGAGAGACATAACTTGATTTATGAAAATCTTTTTTTTTTTCATATAAAAATCTTTTACAATTACACTGGCTGCTGCAATGAGACTAGACTGTTAGGGTGGGGTGTGTGCATGCTGAGTCACTTCAGTCATGTCCAACTCCATGTCACTACATGGACTGTAGCCGCCAGTCTGTCCATGGAATTCTCCAGGCAGGAATACTGCAGTGAGTTGCCATGCTCTCCTCCAGGGGATCTTCCAGACCCAGGGATCGAACCTGCATCTCTTTTGTCTCTTGCATTGGCAGGTGGGTTCTTTACCACTAGCGCCCCTAGGGTGGAGTAGAAGGAGAAGGTTGCAGTAATCCTGGTAAGAGCTGCTGGCGATGTGGCCTGGGGAGATGGTGACAGAGGTGGTGAGCAGTGGTTAGGTTCTTGGTGTGTTTCCCAAGTACAGCCAGCGGAAAGTAGAATGTAAGAGAAAGGAGACATGGGGGGCTCCAGAACCTGTGCGACTGGAAGAATGGAGAAGCCCTTTACTAAGATAGGCAAGACACAGGCAAAACAGGTTTGGAGAGAAATCGGGGGTTTCTTTCTTATCCTAGGCCATCACTTGCAACACCATGAGCCTCTTTTGTCAAACCATGCCTTCCAGTCTGGAGTTTGGAAAATATAGGCTTCAAATGGCTGAAATCAAGGAAGACAAAGAGTTGCATCTACTGTGGAAAGATCAGCTGCAGACCTGTCCTCAGTTCAGTTCAGTCGCTCAGTCATGTCCGACTCCTTGTGACCCCATGAATCGCAGCAGGCCAGGCCTCCCTGTCCATCACCAACTCCCGGAGTTCACGCAAACTCATGTCCATCGAGTCGGTGATGCCATCCAGCCATCTCATTCTCTCATTCCCGTCTCCTCCCGCCCCCAATCCCTCCAAGCATCAGACGCTTTTCCAGTGAGTCAACTCGTCGCATGAGGTGGCCAAAGTATTAGAGTTTCAGCTTTAGCATCAGTCCTTCCAATGAACACCTAGGACTGATCTCCTTTAGAATGGACTGGTTGGATCTCCTTGCTGTCCAAGGGACTCTCAAGAGTCTTCTCCAACACCACAGTTCAAAAGGATCAATTCTTCAGTGATCAGCTTTCTTCACAGTCCAAACTCACATCCATACATGACCACTGGAAAATCCGTAGCCTTAACTAGACGGACCTTTGTTGGCAAAGTAATGTCTCTGCTTTTTAATATGCTATCTAAGTTGGTCATAACTTTCCTTCCAAGGAGTAAACGTCTTTTAATTTCACGGCTACAGTCAGCATCTGCAGTGATTTTGGAGTCCAAAAATATCAAGTCTCTTACTGTTTCCATTGTTTCCCCATCTATTTGCCATGAAGTGATGGGACCAGATGCCATGATCTTAGTTTTGTGAATGTTGAGCTTCAAGCCAACCTTTTCACTCTCCTCTTTCACTTTCATCAAGAGGCTTTTGAGTTCCTCTTCACTTTCTGCCATAAGGGTGGTGTCATCTGCATATCTGAGGTTATTGATATTTCTCCCAGCAATCTTGATTCCAGCTTGTGCTTCTTCCAGCCCAGCGTTCCTCATGATGTACTCTGCATATAAGTTAAATAAGCAGGGTGACAATATACAGCCTTGACGTACTCCTTTTCCTATTTGGAACCAGTCTGTTGTTCCATGTCCAGTTCTAACTGTTGCTTCCTGACCTGCATATAGGTTTCTCAAGAGGCAGGTCAGGTGGTCTGGTATTCCCATCTCTTTCAGAATTTTCCACAGTTTATTGTGATCCACACAGTTAAAGGCTTTGGCATAGTCAATAAAACAAATAGATGTTTTTCTGGAACTCTCTCACTTTTTCGACGATCCGATGGATGTTGGCAATTTGATCTCTTGTTCCTCTGCCTTTTCTAAATCTAGCTTGAACATCTGGAAGTTCACGGTTCACATGCTGCTGAAGCCTGGCTTGGAGAATTTTGAGCATGACTTTACTAGCGTGTGAGATGAGTACAATTGTGCGGTAGTTTGAGCATTCTTTGGCATTGCCTTTCTTTGGGATTAGAATGAAAACTGACCTTTCCCAGTCTGTGACCACTGCTGAGTTTTCCAAATTTGCTGGCATATTGAGTGCAGCACTTTCACAGCATCATCTTTTAGGATTTGAAATAGCTCAACTGGAATTCCATCACCTCCACTAACTTTGTAGTGATGCTTCCTAAGGCCCACTTGACTTCACGTTCCGGGATGTCTGGCTCTAGGTGAGTGATCACACCATCGTGATTATCTGGGTCATGAACATCTTTTTTGTATAATTCTTCTGTGTATTCTTGCCACCTCTTCTTAATATCTTCTGCTTCTGTTAGGTCCATACCATTTCTGTCCTTTATTGTGCCCATCTTTGCATGAAATATTCCCTCGGTATCTCTAATTTTCTTGAAGAGATCTCTAGTCGTTCCTATTCAACTGTTTTCCTCTATTTCTTTGCATTGATGTCTGAGGAAGGCTTTCTTATCTCTCCTTGCTATTCTTTGGAACTCTGCATTCAGATGCTTATATCTTTCCTTTTCTCCTTTGCCTTTTGCTTCTCTTCTTTTCATAGCTATTTGTAAGACCTCCTCAGACAACCGTTTTGCCTTTTTACATTTCTTTTTCTTGGGGATGATCTTGATCACTGCCTCCTGTCCAGTGTCAGAAGGTGCTAACTGCTTGGGAAACAAAAGTCATGCCTGGAAGGGGATGAGCAAGTGCAGGTGCTGTGGGCCCGTAGGATAGACGGGAGTGGGAGGCGGCAGAAGGCTGGAAGAAGGTAGGAGCAGCCATGCAGTGTCGAGTCAGAAGGTCCAGGCAGGGCACAGGCTCCAGGGAACAGCAGGGACATCTTGGGCCTTGCAGACACTTACGTTACTGAGTAGAGGATTTTTGCAGGAACTAGTTCCTGTGGGCTTAGTTTCTGATAAGTGAATATTGAAACTTCTGCAGCTCATAAAGGTCGGGTATCAACAGACATATGAATACGTTTCTGGTCAATAATGTGTTCAGGTCTTGGCCTTCTCCACTGAGCTAACAGAAGCAGCTGCCGGGGTCTGAGCGCAGGGGTGACCACTGTGTGGCAGTTGCCTGGCCTGGAACGGTCTGCCGCCTCTGGCCAGATGAACCACCGAGGCCAGTGGAGGCCTGCCTTTTTGGGTGATAGTTTGCTTCTTGCCCGGGGACGTCTGTCCTAAAGGGCTGAGTGTTTGCAGAGACAGCTCCCAGCAGTAGGGGTGGAGTGGGGATATGTGCTGGTCAGAGCCTGGTCCTACCGGGGACCCGCGCGGCCCAAATAAGTCCTCATCCCAGAGAAGGGTGTGTCTGCTGGAGAGGGAACGGCTGGGGCTGCCAGAGCTGGAAACAAAAGAGAATAAGCAATCAGAAGGCAGCAGCTTGCCACGCTGAGCAGAGCGAAGCTGTTTTCCTGGAGTGAGAGGAAAAATATGGGAGCAGCCAGCTGGCTGCCCTGTACTCCCCTGCCTGCCCCCGCCCCCGCCCAGGGTCCCGGCTAGGCAGAGCTGCCCGCCGGAGGGCTGCTTCTGGGGCTGTGGGCTGCTGAGCTCGCCCTGTGCGTGCACAGCTGTGAGCCCGGAGCAGGCAGGACTGTTTTGGAAACTATCCGCAGACTTGGAAGGCCTGAGCAAGGCCGCACAGCCCTGGTTTTGGTGAGAATCCAGATGGTGCCTGTCTTTGCCCAGAACCTTCCCGCTCTCTGCCTCCCTGCCGCCCGCTCTCCCTTTCTGAAGGGATCAGACGCTCAGCCAAGAAGCCCTGGCTGCCTTCCAGCAGCCAAGGGCCCCAGGCCTGACTCCTAGCCCTCACCCGGCCCAGCTGCTCCTGTGGGCTGTCTCAGCCCGTGACTGGCTGAGGTGCTGAGCAGGTGTCTGCGGCTGAGCTGGGGAGGAAGCCAGGTGTGCTGGGAAGGGCTGTGATCGGGCGGGAGCTGGCCCAGGGCTTAGCCCTGCCCTTTGGGCCAGCCTACACCTGCTACATCTGAAGAGATGACACCTTCGTGAACCTCCCTGGCCCCACACCTTCATCCTGGGTCCTCCCTCCCCAGGGCTATAGGCAGCCTCAGAGGGGCCCAAGACAGAGCCTGCCTGCCCTCTGGAGCCCCAGCCATCAGTCAGCCCTGGGGGGGGCAGCTGGTTGTCCTTGCTGGGGCCCAGTTGAGACTGTCCAGACCAGGTGCAAGGGCTGGGCTGAAGGGTGGCCTGCTGCAGACACCTGACTTACAAGGCCGCGTATGCCCACTTTCGCAGAGGGTGGGCAGTTTAGGTGCAGGGCAGGGCGGCTAGTAGGCCAAGTGTCATAATAACCAAAGGGCAATGTGTGGACCTCCTGGGGAATCCCATTCCAACAAAGCAACTGCGTACGGACATTGTTGAGACAATCAGAGAAAACCGAGCCAGGTGTGGGATCATATAAGGAATGCTTGTTAGTTGTGTTGGGCAAGAGAATAATGTGATTACTTTATAAGGGGGAAAAAAATCCTTATCCTTTTCTGTTAGAAGATCTTTGTGGGTACAACGATCTGAGGTTTGGATTTGCTTTTAAATTCTCTGGAAGGAAAAAGGTGGGGGTGGGGGAGGATGTGATGAGTGCCATCATCATTCATATTCAGAGATGGGCTTGGGGGCAGTTCTCAGCCTCTCTTCTTTCAAGAGCATTGAAAACCCCTATGTTGTTGTTCAGTCACTCAGTCATGTCTGACTCTTAGTGACCCCATGGACTGCAGCACACCAGGCTTCCATGTCCATCACTAACTCCCAGAGCTTACTCAAACTCATGTCCATAGAGTCGGTGGTGCCATCCAACCACCTCATCCTCCGTCGTCCCCTTCTCTTGCCTTTGATCTTTCCCAGCATCAGGGTCTTTTCCAGTCAGTCAGCTCTTTGCATTAGGAGGCCAAAGTATTGGAGTTTCAGCACTAGTCTTTCCAATGTATATTGAGTTGATTTCCTTTAGGATTGACAACCCCCATAGTAACCAGTGGGCTTGAGCAGCAGCAGCTCAGAGTTGGGAAGGGCTTGTCTGGCGGTGGAGGAGACCCTCTTTCTGGTCTTGTTCCTTCTAAACCCTGAGTGTCTGCTCAGTCCCGGATGTGGATTAAAGCATGTAAGTCCCCATTCACTTGTCTAAAGCAGCAGTCCCCAACCTTTTTGGCACCAGGGACCAGTTTTGTGGAAGACAGTTTTTCCACGGACTGGTTGGATTGTGGGTGGCGGGGGTTGGGGTATGGGGATGATTTGAACGCATTACATTTATTATACACTTTATTTATATTATTATTACATCAGCTCCACCTCAGATCATCAGACATTAGATCCCAGAGGTTGGGGACCCCTGGTCTCAAGGATGCTCGCCCTGTGCCAGGCCCTGTGAGCATGTGGGCCTCCTCTCCCAGGCAGAATGGGTGAGCTTGTCTCCATTTCACACATGGGGACAGGCTCCAAGAGGCCACATGGCTCCCAAGGGAGAGGTGCCCCCAGGTCATGGAGCCAACGGTCTGGCTCCAGAGCCCATACTCCTGCCAGCCAGAGTATCCCAGCCGCGCATCCCCGAAGCGCCCCAACACTCGTGAGTGACGGCCCCCTTTCTCCTCCCCAGCTGTCCTCACTCTGCCAACTCCTGAGCCTCATGAGGCTGTCGTCCCTGAGGCGGTACCTGGGCCCTGAGACCATGCTGCCTGGCCAGGAACAACAGCCAAAAGCCAGTGCCCAGCTTGACCACAAGGTGAGCACCCAGCCCCTGCCCGCCTCCCCCAGGGCGCCACCCCAGGAATGGCAGGGCTGTCCACACGGCACAGCCTCGGGGGCTTAAGGCTGCCATTGCCAAAACCCCTGCCCCACAGGACCAAGCCCACCAGCTGCTCCCGCCCACCTCCGCAGAGCCTATCGCTGGCGCCCCTCACAGAGGTGGCGCTCTGTGGGCCCAGGCACACAGGCTTGTGGGTTTTGCTGCATCCTTTGCATCCTGGCGTGGCTTTGTTGGAGAGGACACAGGAACTGAATTGCTGGTGAGGGGAGTGGGATGGAAAGGAATGCCGTAGACAAGCAGCACAGGGAACATTCTCATGCAAGAAGCTGCCTGTTTCTGGCGATCAGAGCCGAGTCCAGCTCCCTGTTCCTATTTCCTGTGGTCCTCACTGAGGCCGAGTCCTAAGCTTTCCCAGTTCTTCCGAAGTGGCTTCCCAGACCTCACTCGGCTTGCCTGAAAATCACACTTGGAGGGAGTCAGGAGCAACGAGGAGCCCCAGGGCCTGCAGGTCGTGGGGCTTGGAATGGTCAGGCCCGTGGCCTCTCGGGTGAATGTCAAGCCGGAGTGGCTGTGTAAGGCCTTCAGGCTGGAATTCCTAAGCCGGGCTCCCTCAATGACCACCCCCCATCACTCCATCCCTGGGGAATGGGGGATGAAGGATGCAGATAGGCATCTTCCTAATTTCGGAAGGCGGTTAATTCCAAAAGCTCTCCTGGAGGTTGGATGTTGATCAGGAGGCCAGCCTTTGGGCATCATTCTGCAAATCAGATAAGTGAATTACTTAATGAACACAAATGAACTATTAAGAAGATGTGATCACCCCCAGGTGTACGCTCCTCTCCTGGAACACGGAGGGAAGGTTCTCAGCTGAGCCTGATGTGAGCACACTTATGAGGCTACCGCCTCCCAGGAGAGCCTGTCTTCTTTCTGGTCCCTTTCCCCTGAATCTGGAGCCTGTTACAGAGACTGAGTCTGGTTGTTCAGGGAAGGGGTGGGGTGGGGTGGGGGGCTCGAGAACACAGGTAGGGTCAGCCCTTGGGGATGGTACATCTGAGCAGAGCACAATGGGCAGGCCCCCGGCCTGGGCTAGAGAAAGGGAAAAAGTGACAGGAAGAAGGGAAGGTTGAGAAAGGAGAGTGGAAGCTTGTGTCTGGCCTGGCCAAGGCACCTTGGGGCCACCCCTGGGCCTCACCTGCCTCGCAGAGGTAGTGTCATTGCCTGGCCAGAGGGTGCCATTTGGCTCATTGCATTCCAGAGCCCGTCTGGTAGAAGATGTCCCTTCAAAAGCCTGGGAAGAGAGGGGAGTAGCGGGCTCAGGGTATCCTTTTATACTTGAGGATTGTTTTCATGCATGTAATATCCTGGTGGCTCAGACGGTAAACAGTCTGCCCGCAACACAGGAGACCTGGGTTCGATCCCTGGGTCAGGAAGATCCCCTGAAGAAGGGAACAGCTACCAACTCCAGTATTCTTGCCTGGAGAATCCCATGGACAGTAATAGAGCCTGGCGGGCCACAGTCCATGGGGTCGCAGAATGTTGGACACGACTGAGCATCTAACACACTCAGGCATGTGAAGGGTGCTGTGAAGTGTCCCCTTGGTCAGCTGCCATATTGAAAATGACCATGTGGCTGGGAAACACGGCGGGGCGGGCATGTCTCGGCCAGGTGCCCCACATATGTAGGGTGTGCTGGTCTAGGGAGGCCAAGGCAGCTCTTGCATGCCTCTGTTGCAACTTGAGCCCATGGGACTGATCCTCGCCTAAGAGGTGGGGAGCCTACACCAGAGGAGGGGCAGGGCTGTGGGGGGACATGGGGGTCTGCACAGCAGTATGAAGCATCCTGTTCCCCTGGGCCGGGGACTGTTCTGACTGGGAGGGACTCGGTGGGGCAGGTGACTGGACTCTGGCCGCCCAGCCCCACTCCCCACTCAGCTGACTGGCTCCTCATTAGGCCCAGCGTGTTTCATCTTCAAAGGTGATCAGGCTGCTCACCAGCCCAAAGAAGCAGTGGCGTCATCCTCCCTGTTTTACAGGGAGTGGTGGTCGGGGCTCGCTGAGCTTTTATCCACAGAGCTCAAAGTCTCTGCCTTCTTTCTCCCGGGGGTTCAGAGGGGAAACTAAGGCCAGAGTGAGGCTGGCCCAAGGCAACCCAGCCTGGAGAAAAAGGGGACAAGCGCTTCCCAGCGCTGGGCCCCATCCCCCGGGCCCCCACTCCCTCCTGTCTCAGAGATTTCCTGCCCAAGACTGCCAGGTCACAACCCTTCTCCAGAGCTGCAGATAAACACTTCTGCCAGCCTCCTTCCCACCTCCCCCATCCTGTCTCTGCCTGGGGCCTTGGCCCAGCTCCTCCTTCCCCTGGGAAGCTCCTTCCCTGGAGAGGCTGGGTGCTCAGATGCCCATGGCATGACTGTCTCTCCTCTCTGAGTCCCTGGCTTTGCAGTTGTCCTTTGACTTGTCTGTCTCCCTGGCTAGACTGTGGGCACCGCTGCTGTCCCAGCATCGCCTGCTGTGCTTGGCTCTAGATGATGGAATGAGCGAAGAAGTGAATGAATGCAGTTGTAAGTCTCCCTGTCTGAACTCTCTTTTTCCACCCCGCCCTGGGCCTCCCACCCCTCCGCTGGACAGCGAGCTCCCTCTGCGTGCCCTCCGCCCTCAGACCAGCCTTTACCTGCAGGCCTCTGTCTTCTAGTGTCCTTGTTCCATTAAGGCCACAGGGGTTGATGGCCTGGGCTGCTTCTGTGGGAGGTCTTTGACTTCAGAAGTGTCACCAGCTAATGAGAAAACCAATCACAGCCATTGTTTGTAATTATAAGCTAGTAAGATTCCTGCCTAGGGCTTCCCAGGTGGTTCAGTGGGTAAAGAACCCACCTGCTGATGCAGGAGAGACAGGAGACACAAGTTTGATCCCTAGGTTGGGTAGCCCATGGAATAGAAAATGACAGCCCACTCTAGTATTCTTGCCTCGAGAATCCCATAGACAGAGGAGCCAGGCGGGCTACTGTCCATAGGGTCACAAAGAGATTGGCACGACTGAGCGACTGAGCATGATTAACAGTGTTGCGATCATTTCAGGTGCACGGCCGAGCAGCTCACCCCCACACACATCTGTCCATTCTCCCCAAACTTCCCTCCCATCCTGGCTGCCACATAGCACTGAGCAGAGTGCCCTGTGCTGTACAGTAGGTCCTTTTTGGTTATCCGTTTTAAATATATCAGTGTGTACATGTCCATCCCTAAGTATCCCTTCCGCCCATCCTTCCCCACTGGCAATCATAAGTTCGCTAATTCTGTGAGTCTGATTCTGTTTTGAAAGTTCATTTGTATCATCTCTCTGTAGATTCCACATATAAGTGATGTCATACGATATTTAAAGTGCTTTTGGATGCTTTGGGCCGGCGGCGGGGGCGGGGGGTGCTGGGCTTGCCTGCTTTGAGAAGGCAGGATCTCCCAGGAAAGGATCATTGAGGTCAAAGTGATGATCTGGGGCCCTGCATGGGCCGGGGCCCTGCGTATCCGAGAGGTGGGAGAGGATGTCTCAGTGCAGGCGTGTACTCTGGGAGTTGGCCTCCAGGTGCTTCCCTCTGGTCCATGGGTACCAGTTCGACAAGTGGCCAGCTTCTCCCCAGGCCTCCATGTGTGTGAGGCTGTCCTTTTGGTTCCTGTGCGGACAGACTTCACGTAACTGGACTCAGTTTATCAGTATCTCCTCAGAGCAACTAGCTCAGCCGTACAGCTTGGAACCAAGGGTTTCCTGGGGGCTTTCTGTTTTCTTGTAGCTGACGTGTGTAAACCATATTTGGCCAGACTGACTTACTCACTTTTATCCAGATGACTGATGCTCTGGTCACGTTAAACCTCTGCTACGTGTGATGTTCCTGTTGATGGCACTCCCCTGCCCTTTCTGGCTTCTCCCCACTTTTATCCAGATGACTGATGCTCTGGTCATGTTGAACCTCTGCTACGTGTGATGTCCCTGTTGATGGCACCCCCCTGCCCTTTCTGGCTTCTCCCCAGGGCTATCTTCTGCATCGATGCTACCGTGAAGGAATCTGGAGTTCTGTTTTCCCCCTAGGGATCTGGAAAGTCTGTAGAACCAAGAGGGCTTCCCAGGTGGCACTAGTGGTGAAGAACCTGCCTGCCAGTGCAGGGGATCTAAGAGATGCAGTTTCGATCCCTAAGCAGAGAAGATCCCCTGGAGGAGGGCGTGGCAACCCACTCCAGTATTCTTGCCTGAGAATCCCATGGACAGAGGAGCCTGGTGGGCTACAGTCCATAGAGTTGTACAGTTGGACACAAGTGAGGTGACTTAGCACACACAACACATAGAACCAGGATCTTTATGGTAGGGTGGAAGTTTACCCCTTGGTTTGGTTAAATTTGGAGACTTGGAGGAAGTTAACTCTCTCTCATTGTGTAGAAAGAAAACCAAAGGCCATGGAGCCAGGTGTCCCAGGGTTGGGGCTGCGTGGAGGTGCCAGGAGCCAGTCCCGTCTCCTCCTCTGCCTCCAGGGTGCGTCCTCCTCATGGTCTGACAGTGTCCTCCTGGGACAGACAGCCTAGGACCCACTGGAGGCTCTGCCTCTGTGATGGTCCCTGTCCCCCAGGGCCCGGCTGCAAGAGGCCACCCCACCCAAACTGAGCCTGGCAGCTGCAGGCAGCCCCCATCAGCATCCTCACTGAGCACGGGGCCTTCGGTCCGTGTCTGTGCTCACAAGGCTTAGGGACGGCTTGTTTATAGGAGAGGTGCGTTCATGAAGAGGTGAAGGGGCGGGTGTGCTCTGAGCTTGGGTAATGCTCTGAGGTGAACCCCACCCCACTGCATGGATTCCTGTGAACTCACTGCTGGGATTTCTGCACCTCTGTGTATCTCTGCACATCTTCTGCAGAGGGTACGGGCCTGCCACGCGTGTGTGTGTGCACGTATGTCTTGTCTGTGTGTGTGTGTGTGTGTGTGTGTGTGTGTCCTGCGCATCCCCTGGATGTGTATCTTCATGGTGTGCCCAGGTGTTAATGGAGTTGACAGACAAGTTATACCACTTTTTCTCCTGTGCCGGCCTGTCCCTGTGTCGAGTGACCCTGCCAAGAGCAGCCTTAAGTGACTGGGGTGTGGTTGGGGAGTTTGGAGAGGAAGGGAGGGTGCCGTTGCCCTTGGCTCTCCAAGCCGCCTCTGCACCCTGCGCTGTCCCACGGGGACGTGGACTCCCTCCGGCTTGGCTGGAACGCAGGCATCTAGCCCTGTGTCACCTAGAAGGTCAGGTTGGGGGGAAGCTCTCCCTCTCCCTCCACTCTCTGCCTTCTCCCCGCACTTCATGCCCCTTGCCCTGCACCCTAGGGAGAGCCATACCCACAGGGCTGGGGACCTTGGTCAGGCCAAGAGTAGGAGGGTTGGGAAGAACTGGCTGGTTTTGAAGAATAGGCAGTGGCTATTCTGGACTCCTAAATCCCTCCCCTGGCTAGTTTGTTGTGGGTTCCTCCTCACTTCCTCCAAAATGAGGAACATCTGACATCTTTTGAAATAAACTTCGAAGAGGTGGCCTCCGGGCAGCTGACCCTAAGGGGAGGCCCGTGCCCCAGCCACACATCACAGCCACCTGCGTGGCCGCAGGCCTCTTCAGAACGGGTACCTCTGAGCATCTGAAGGCACATGGGGCCAGGGCTAAAACCAACTTTGATCGACTCCCAGGAATTCTGGCTTCTTTGCAAGTGTGTGAGCAGGGCTTCAAGTGATGTTATTGAGCTGGGAGGAGAGGGGTGGATTCTGCAGGCAGCTGTTGCTAAGCCCAGCCAGCTGGCCTCCTCAGCAGTTTCTGGGCCTGCTGTCTGCCCTGCCCCACCCTGGGCTCAGTTCTCCTGAGGACCCTTCAAGGGTCCCTCCTTAGGTTCAGTCCTCATCCCAGGCGGGTGACGCAGAGGCTTCTGACCTAACAGCCCACTTCCATCTCTTCCTCCTTCAAGTCCTCCTGGACAACTCTGCGATCGTCTTCCTCCTATTCTTTCTTAGGAAAAAGTGAACCTGAGCACCTATCACATCACATTCAAACCCCGCCATCCAAGGGCTTTGTCAGCTCACCCTGCTGCATCCATGCAGTTCTTCTCTTGAATCAAACCGCTCCATTTGACTCCGAGCAATGGATGTCTTTCGCAGAAACCTGCCATTCTTCGGCCGTTGTCTTTGCTCCTGCTGGTTCTCCTTCCTGGTGATGCCTGGCCCGTCTCTTCTGTCCTTGGTGATCATTGCAGTCTGTGTATTCAGCCCGTGGCTTATCCGTCCATTTCTTCACACAGCTGAACAGAGTGGCCTTTGAGGGCAGGGTCTAGGGTCTGATGCGCTCATTAAAATACCTGTCCTGAGCAGGTGCAGTCTGATGAGGAACCCTTCCCCATCTCTGTGTACCAGTCTTGAGAATGCCAGTGGAGGGGAGCAGTGCCGGCTTGCAGGATCTTAGTTCCCTAACCAAGGATCAAACCCAGGGCCCGGCAATGAGAGCACAAGGGCCTAACCACTGGACTGCCAGGGAATTCAGCACATGGCTTCTGTGAGCCGCATCTAAGCAGCTTGGGCTCAGCCCCCACCACCACACACCTGAGCGGGGGGCAAGCGGTCCCCCACTGGCTGTGCTCAGTTGGGAGGAGCCTGGCAGGTCACAGCCCTCTCAGCTGCTCTCCCGCTCCCCGCCTTTCCTGTCCCTTCTCGCCCCGTGCCAGGACCCTGTAGTGACACAAACACAAATGTGTCCCGAAAGGTCCTGGGGCAGCGCATCAGGCTTAACTGAACTGAGCCGAGCAGGGTCGCAAAGCCTCAGTGCTGCTGTCTGCCTCTCTCGCCTCTGCCCTTCTGTGCCTTCCCAGGCAGCTTTTCTGCTGCCCCTGAGACAGTCCAGGCTTACATCCTTCCCTCTGCGACCCTTGTTTTTGTTCAGTCACCAAGTCGCATCCAGCTCTTCGCAGCCCCATGGACTGTAGCATACCAGGCTTCCCTGTTCCTCACCATTTCCCGGAGTTTGCCCAAATTCGTGTCTGTTGAATCAGTGACACCATCCAACCATCTCATCTTCTGTTGCCCTCTTCTTCTTCTGCCTTCAGTCTTTCCCAGCATCAGGGTCTTTTCCAATGAATGAGCCGTTCTCAACAGGTGGCCAAAGTATTAGAGCTTTAGCTTCAGCATCAGTCCTTCCAAAGAGTATTCAGGGTTGATTTCCTTCAAGATTGACTGGTTTGATCTCCTTGATGTCCAAGGGACTCTCAAGAGTCTTCTCTAACACCACAATTCAAAAGCATCAGTTCTTCAGTACTCAGCCTTCTTTATTGTCCAGCTCTCACATCTGTACATGACTACTGGAAAGATCATAGCCTTGACTATACAGACCTTTGTTGGAAAAGTGATGTCTTTGCTTTTTAACACACTGTCTAGGTTTGTCATAACTTTCTTGCCAAGAAGCAATTGTCTTCTAATTTGATGGCTACAGTCACCATCCACAGTGATTTTAGAGCCGAACAAGAGCAAATCTGTCACTGCTTCCACCTTTTTCCCTTCTGTTTGCCATGAAGTAGTGGGGTCGGATGCCATGATCTTATTTGTTTTAATATAGAGTTTTAAGCCGACTCCCTAGCCAGGGGGAAGAAAGAGCTTCTGTGCTAGATCCTAACAGAGTCCCAGAGTTGAGTGTGGTTGGCTTGGCTTGGGTCGTGTGCTCACCTCTCAGCCAATCATGTAGCCAGCATACAGTGATTGGCAGGCCTGGACTACTGGGCTTCCCCTGGAGTCAAGGCTGAAGTCCCCGCTGTGGGGCACCTTGACCTGGGTGTTGGGGACAGGAGGCTGGGACTTGACAGAATGTGGGGATGGGATCCTGGGCACTGGGAAACCTTAGTGTCCACAGTATCCGTCTGGTCTTCAAAGCCCCACGTGGGAAGTGTAAGGAAGGAAGTGCTTCCCAACAACTCAGTGAGTGAGCAAGATAAGAAAGAGAAGGCAGGAAGCCACTGCTCCAAGGGGCCTCTCCAGCCCCTGGAGGAGGCCTTTACCAACCCTTGGCTGGTTTCAGGGGCTCCCCGCAGTGCTGGCACCCATGTACCGATGCACTCGTGCACACCCAGACACAGACTCTCAGACAGAGGCGCTGAGAGTCTCATCCCTTTCAGGGCAGCCGGCAGAGCTGGGCTTCGGTTCCAGATCCCCCTGGGGTCAGGGTCTCTAGCCCAACAGAGGAACAGGAAGGGCCAGCCAGTCCCTGCCTGTCATCTCCCCCCACCCCATGGCCAGCAGGAAGCCAGAAAGGAAGAGTAGGCTGGGTGGGAGCGCTCTCACAAGGGTTTGCCTGCAGCCCCTCGGTTCCTCCCACCGGTGGACATTGGATGGGGGCAGATGCTCCGAGATAACCCCCTGCAGCAGATCCACAGGAACAAAAAGCCCTCAGGCTTCCCGCTTTTGCCCCAGCTTATCTCTTTCACAGGGCTTCCCTGGTGGCTCAGACAGTAAGGAATCCGCCTGCAACGCGGAAGACCCAGGTTCAGTCCCCGGGGTCGGGAAGATCCTCTGGAGAAGGGAACGGCTACCCGCTCCAGTATTCTTGCCTGGAGAATCCTGTGGACAGAGGAGCCTGGTGGGCTACAGTCCATAGGGTCGCAAAGAGTCAGACACGACTGAGCGTCTGACACACTCACCTCCTTCCCACATGGCCCCACCACTCCGGGTCCAATTCCAAGTTCAGGATAAGGCTGAAAAAGAATCCCTCCGTCCCTTTCCAGTGAGCTCAGAGTCTCAGGTCTGTGAACACACTTCCTGTGGACAGCTGAAAGAGCAGCTGAGGGGCTCATCTTCTGAGGAATCTGTAGAGGGGGACCCAGGCTGGGCCCCGGGGTCCTCTCACAGCCTCAGCAGAGACATCATATCACATCTCCCCGCCCAGCCGGGGCCTTGAGAGCAGCCCTCTACGAAGTGGCCATTCCTGGCAGCCGAGCCAGAAGTACTAGTCCCACCCAGAGGCTGCCAGCCCATCTCCCATCACGCTGTTGTCCTCATCCTGCTCCTTGTTTAGGGCTCCACCCACGCCCTTGCCTGAAGAGGCGCTTTCATTTACAGAATTGAGTGTCTGGCCTCGCAGGCCCCCGGGCTGAGTCTGGCAGGCCCTGCGCATGTGACGTCTATTCTCTGGCCTCTGTGCCCTGGGCGCTCAGGGACCCTGGGCTGGGAAGAGGTGCCGTGTCATCATGTTATTTCCTACTGATGGTGCGTGCGTCCTTATCACTTCCTTCTTTCTGGGACTTGTGACCGGTGACCTGCCCTGGTCAGTCACTTCCAGACTCGGCTTTCCTTTGGGCACTGCCCTCCACTTGCTGCTTCTGGGTCTTACCAAAGCCAAGGTCAGAGAGTATGACCTTGGAGCAGGAGCAGCCTGAGCAAGAAGAATAAATCACACAGTTACACACAGTTAACTTGTGGGGTGGAAGAAGATAGGAAGAAGTAGCATTCTAGAGGTGTTGGAAGGTACCACCCTCCAGGACAGGTCCAGATGCTGCTCACCCAGGGAAATGCATCCCCTCTTAGTCGGTCACCACGCTGAGGCTCTCAGCCTGGGACCCTGCAAGTAACCCTACCTCAGGATTGTTGTTTAGTTGCTAAGTCATGTCTGACTCTTTGTGACCCCGTGGACTATAGCCCTTCAGGCTCCTCTGTCCATGGGATTATCTAAGCAAGAGTACTGGAGTGGGTTGCCATTTCCTCCTCTAGTTGTTTAGTAGGGGATCTTCCCAACCCAGGGATCAAACCCCCTTCTCCTGTGTCTCCTGCATTGGCAGGCAGATTCTTTACCTGATGAACCATTGGGGTTGCTCAATTGTTTCCAACTCTTTGCAACCCCGTGGATTGTAGCCCGCCAGGCTCCTCTGTCCATGGGATTTCCTAGGCAAGAATACTGGAGTGGGTTGCCATTTCCTCCTCATAAAACTCACATCTCCTGCACTGCAGGTAGATTCTTTACCACTGAGCCACCAGGGAAGCCCACTTCAGGATTATTCATGACTGGTTATTTTTGTTGTTATTTGGCCAGCCTCTCCTGGGGCTCTGGCCTGCAGCCCCCAGGGTTAAATCTGTTAGAAAACACTCACAGCTTGTCCAGCTTAAGGGAGCATGTACGCACATCTGTTTCACTCCTAAGCCTCAGTGGAGATAGTCATGCAGTCAGGGGACCTCTCTAAACTCAGCTTCCGCATCTACTGTGGCCTCTGTGGGAGTGTGCTGGGTCAGGGTATGTGGAGTGGGGCTGTAGGGCTCAGTTTGATAAATGGAGAAAGCAAGGGAGAGAATTCATTAGGACCCAGCTCTGGCCTTGGGTTTGAAATGGTTCAGTCTTTCCCAGACTTCAGTGGTTCTAGAACCAGCCTTCAGCATGTGTGTGTCTCCAAGGGATCAACCCCCCTGAGAGGACCCACACGTGGCAGTGATGGGACCTACTTCTCCTGGTCCCCTCTAGGTGTTCCAGCTGGGGCTGAGAGCAAAGCAGACTGTGACCCCAGGACAGCATCTCTCCCAGAGCCTGTGAGCATGGAGCGGCAAGCCCAGGGGAGCTGCTGTGGGGTCCTGGCACCCCAGGCAGGGGCCCGGGCAGCGGTCGGCTTTGAAGGCCAGCTTGCTGAACCTTGTCTGCATCGTGTGCTCCTGGACCCCGGCAGACTAGCTGGAAGGTCCTTTGAGTCAGTCTGTCCTTCACAGCAGGGGTTCGTCGGTCAGCCTGAGTTCTCCCATCTCCCAACCCCCACAGCAGCCGCCCCAGAGCCTGGCTGGATTGCTCCTGAAGGATCCCCCAACCAAAAGCAAGGTCTCCCATACCCCACCCTCACCTGGGCCCCAGGCTGGCAGCGTCTGGGGAGAGGGCTGGGTTCAAAGGGTTACCTCAGGTGATCCTAGACCCTTGGTCAGATCTGAGGTGGGAGAAACTACCGTTCTCAAGGCTTCCTGGGACATCCTCTCCCTCCCCCTCTCTGCCCTTTCTTAGGGTAAATAACCCACAGCCAGCTCCCTTGGCATTAGCTAGAGGGGAATTTTCTAAAGCATGAATTTCCTGGGAAACGTCCACCCTTTCTTCCTTCATCTTATGACGAAAGCTCTACAGACGGAGACTTGGCCAGCAGTTCCTGGGTTGGAACTAGCTGGACCAGAACAGGAGGCACTGACCTTCCCCTCCCCCAGCCCCCTCCCGGGTGACAAGCCCAGTTGGGCCTGTCTCCTACCCCTCCGCCTTGTCATCCTTCCCCAGGGGAGGACAGGGTCCGCCTCCAGGCTCTAGAGCTGGGAAGGAAGCATCCAGCACAGCCCTTCTCAGAAAAGCCCGCCCACCAGACCCAGAAGATGGAAGCCGCAGGCTCCGCTGGCAGCAGTGGAAAGGGACCGTCCTTTCTTGTCGGCATTGGGTTCAGGCACGTCCCATGCCTCAGACTCTGCCTTTCCCCCAAGTTGTTGGCTGAGGTTTCCAGGCCCTGTTTCCCATGGGGGCTTCCCAGCCTCCACTCACGGCCAGTCTGGAGGGACTGGGTGGCCTGAGCTGGGGAGGGGCCCATTCTACAGACAAGATGTCCAGGCTTAGACGGACACAACCCCCTACCAGGGGTATGCCCCCCGCACTGAAGCCACACCGAGCCGTATCCCCACTCACACACACACACCTGCCCTTGAGGGCCTGGGCTTCCCAGGTGGCACAGGGCTACAGAACGTGCCTGCTAACCCAGGAAGCGCAGGCTCGATCCCTGGATCTGGGAAGACCCCCTGCAGAAGGAAGTGGCAACCCACCCCAGTGCTCTTAACTGGAGAATCCCAAGGAGAGAGGAGGCTGGTGGGCTACAGTCCACGGGGTCGCAAGCAGTCAGGCACAACTGAGCGACTGAACAGCAACACACGTGGGGCCACAGGCTGGAGGAAGGGCCACCGAGCGCTCGCGGCCCTGGCCCTGCCGGGGCTTGGCCTCTGCCCGACTTCCCTCCCCTCCACCTTGAAAGAGGAGACAGAGCCCCATGTCTCTGTGGTGCCAGCAGACAGGATGGGGCTTGCTGAGTTCAGGAATTGGTCACAGCTCGAATGAAGCAGGAAACGCAGCCCTCACACCTGGCTGTTTACTGAGCGGCAGGCCCTGTCTGCTGCACACTCCTGCCCAACCCGAGCCCCGCACCCCCCAGGCCTCAGAGGGCCTCCCCCAGCCTCCCGGAGGCCCCGTTGTGCTCACGTTCTGACCTTCACAGAAACGGCCGGGGAGTGGAGCCTGGGGGAGGCTGGGGGTTCAGGAGAATCCTGGCAGGCCCCCAGTGCCCTGGTCTGTCCCTTTGTCTGAACCAGAAAACAGACACTGCCTTACCTCTCCTCATCCTCTCAAAGCAGAGACCATGGGTCTAGGGGATATGAGGGGAGGAATGGTCTAGGCGACTCTGCTGCTAACAAAGTCCTTCTTTCTAGAGTGTTCAGCCTCTCAGTCATGTCTGACTCTTTGCAACCCTATGGACTGTAGCCCTCCTGGCTCTTCTGTCCATGGGATTCTCTAGGCAAGAATTCTGGAGTGGGTTGCCATGCTCTGCTCCAGGAGATCTTCCCGACCCAGGGATCAAACCCTGGTCTCCCACGTTGCAGACAGATTCTTTACTGTCTGAGCTGTCAGGGAAGCCCCCTTTTTCCTAAAGCACCACTGTCAAGACTGCTGTCTGGGTCCTGATTTCTGACTACAGGTGGTACCTTGTCCCCTTCAATTAGAGCAGTCTTTCCTAAAGGGCCTCTGCTCACTTAGGCCCACCTGCAGGGGTCACCCTTGCGTGCTCCCAGTCATCCTTCCAAGTAGGCGTTGTCCTTTGGAAAATCGACTTACAAAAGGTGATTTAAAGGGATTTTCTTCAGAATTACTTATTCCTTCTTGCTGTTCCCGCACCTTAGTTCAGTTCAGTCACTCGGTCGTGTCCAGCTCTTTGCGACCCCATGGACTGCAGCACGCCAGGCTTCCCTGTCCATCACCAACTCCCAGAGCTTACTCAAACTCATGTCCATCGAGTCAGTGATGCCATGCAACCATCTCATCCTCTGTCGTCCCCTTCTCCTCCCACCTTCAATCTTTCCCAGCATCAGGGTCTTTTCTAGTGAGTCAGTTCTTTGCATCAGGTGGCCAAAGTATTGGAGTTTCAGCTTCAGCATCAGCCCTTCCAATGAATATTCAGGACTGATCTCCTTTAGGATGGACTGGTTGGATCTCCTTGCAGTCCAAGGGACTCTCAAGAGTCTTCTCCAACACCACAGTTCAAAAGCATCAATTCTTCGGCGCTCAGCTTTCTTTATAGTCCAACTCTCACATCCATACATGACTGCTGGAGAAACCATAGCTTTGACTAGACGGATCTTTGTTGGCAAAGTAATGTCTCTGCTTTTTAATGTGCTGTCTAGATTGTTGATAGTTTTCCTTCCAAGGAGCAAGCGTCTTTTCATTTCATGGCTGCAGTCACCATCTGCAGTGATTTTGGAGCCCGAAAAAATAAAGACTCTCACTGTTTCCATTGTTTCCCCATCTATTTGCCATGAAGTGATTGGACTGGATGCCATGATGTTAGTTTTCTGAATGTTTTAAGACAACTTTTTCACTCTCCTCTTTCACTTTCATCAAGAGACTCTAGTTCTTCTTTGCTTTCCGCCATAAGGGTGGTGTCATCTGCATATCTGAGGTTATATTCCAGCTTGTGCTTCATTCAGCATTTCTCATGATGTACTCTGCATGTAAGTTAAATAAGCAGGGTGACAATAAAGGCAAAGGAGAAAAGGAAAGATATAAGCATCTGAATGCAGAGTTCCAAAGAATAGCAAGAGGAGATAAGAAAGCCTTCCTCAGTGATCAACGCAAAGAAATAGAGGAAAACAATTGAATGAGAAAGACTAGAGATCTCTTCAAGACAATTAGAGATACCGAGGAAACATTTCATGCAAAGATGGGCTCAATAAAGGACAGAAAGATATGGACCTAACAGAAGCAGAAGATATTAAGAAGAGGTGGCAAGAATACACAGAAGAACTGTACAAAAAAGATCTTCATGACCCAGATAATCATAGTGTGATCCCAGACATCCTGGAATGTGAAGTCAAGTGGGCCTTAGGAAGCATCACTATGAACAAAGCTAGTGGATGTGATGGAATTCCAGTTGAGCTATTTCAAATCCTAAAAGATGATGCTGTGAAAGTGCTGCTCTCAATATGCCAGCAAATTTGGACAACTCAGCAGTGGCCACAGGACTGGAAAAGGTCAGCTTTCCTTCCAATCCCTCACCTCCCCCCCACCCCCCGGCCAAAAAGAAGCCCCATATTCAGAATCGTATTCCTGGGATTTTCCCTCCAGATTCAATGATGGGAATCGGCACAAAAATGAAATTGTGAAACCCTTTTTTTTTTCTTCTCAGTAATTCCCAACTGCACAGACTTCCCTCCAGGGCTTTCTTCAGATCCCAGGCCCACCCTCACCACGCCTCCCAGCCAGAAAGATAGTTCTGAGTGGAGTGGGGGGTCAGGGGCCGGGGGAAGGCAGGCCAGAGCCTCCACCTGAGCCAGAGGTCCAGCTGGCATTTCACCTGTAAACAAGTAACTGTTTACAAGCCTCAGGTCCTCTCTGCCCTCTGCCACACCCGCTCCCAAGCTTGCCCCCTCCCAGCCACTCTCCCTCCAGTCATTGCCCCTAGATGTTTTCCTTGGCTTCTCCCCCTTCTCAGCTTCTCCCTCCCCTTGCTCAAAGCCCCTCTCCAAGACCAGCCTCAGGCTCTGTGCTCTCCAGGGTTTCCGCCCTCTCCCGCCCCACACCCACCCCAGACCCAACTGGACACAGTTATAATTGGCGTTGTCTCCTTTAAAATTAATTTTAAAATTTTTCATTATATTCTGATTATATGAGGAAAGCACACACACAGTGTAAAGAAATAATCTTAAAAAGATGAAGGAGGAGCTGTAATTCTTCCCTGAGTGGTGGTTCCACTTGGGTGGATTCTATCCCAACAGATCCTAGTGTCTGCTCTCCCCCCGTGCCCCCTAACCCCCTCTGTCCCCCACCGCGTGGTCTCCCTGCTCCAGAGCAGCCCTGAGTGGCCTCCACTGCCCGCTGTCTGACCCCTTGCCGCCAGCAGCCCTGTTCCCAGGGCGCCCCTCCCTCCCTCTGCTCCAGCCCAGCTGGTCCCCCCCGCAGCAGTCAGCCCCCCAGAAGTGAGCCCTGCCTCAGCTTCTTGCATCAGCCCCTGGGGTCTGTCTGGTGGTGTGATTCCCGCCCCCTCAGGGCCATCTTCACCTCAAATCCTACTCTCCTTTGGAGGCTGGTTGGGTTTAGTCACTTCCTCCCCGAAGCCTTCAGAACTACACACCATCACCGCGACCTCCAACCCCGAAAGGTGGACGGATCCTTTCTCCTTCCGGGCCAAGGCAAAGCTGCGATTCATTCGGTATTCACGGACCAGACAATTGCCTTCCTGAAGTACCTTTTCCCCTCTAGCGTCTAGCTGTTTGTGGCAGTGTCTTAGTCAGGGTACAGCGTCTGGTACACAGGCCTGAGCCTGCTCTATGGGGCTGGAGTGGCGGGAAAGAGCCGTTTGCCAGGACTGCGGAGCTCAGGAGTTCCAAACGCCCTGGGCCTCTGAGGGCAAGGCCAGGCTGGGGAAGGGGAATCCTGCAGATGGAGCTCGCAGGGGATGCTGGATCGTCCCCCCACCCGGTCCCTGGGGCATCACGGCCTGGAGGCACACCCAGTGGGCTCCTACTTCTCCCCTGCTGCCAGGTGTCAAGTCCCAACCCGGCCAGCCACGGCATCGGCCACCTGCGGGCCTCATCTGTTGTGCTAAAGAACAGGTGGGTCCTGGGCAGCACAGGTGCTGCTGGAGGAGTGGGGCAGGTGGCCTGTGTCCTCGGGATTTTGCACATGGTGTTTGAGTGGGAGAAGAGTGTCTACATTCCAGAGTGTCTGGTGTCCTCAAACATGGCTCCAGCTTCTGCCCAAAGGAGGCCACCGGCTCTGTGCAAAGAGGCTATCACTACTTCTGGGGCACCGCCACATGCTGTAAAGGGGGAGGGTGATAAGGGCAGAGAAGTGGGGGACAGGGGAACCTCGGTGAACTCTGAGCTCCCACCCCGTTATCACCAAGCTGGAGCCCGGCTGGCCATCTCTGGGGCCTGCCTCTCCCCTCCCAGCACAGCCTCGGGGTGGGTTATCTGCCCAGGGCACCGCGGCAGGGTGTTTCCTGCCACCCTTCCTATCTGAGAAGGAGCCTGAAGGGGACGAAGCAGCGGGCGCCTCTGAGTGGGGAGCGGTGTGCCCACGGGGCGCCGGAGCAGCTGTCGTCATGGCAGGAGCCTCGGCGGTCAGCCCCTCATTCTCCCTGAGCAGCAGGTGAATGTCCCATAAACGAATGGGCCCCAGCAGCCTCCAGGGGAGCAAAGCATCCTCTTATCAGATAGAACTGGCCTTGGTCCTGCTTTCACCCCTGGCTGTCCAGGGGCAAGAGTGAAGGCGTGAGTCGGTGGGTGAGGGGGCGAACGCTCAACCAGACTTCCCTCCCTCTGCACCGTCTCGGGTCAGCACAGCGGGGGCGTCCAGACTGACCCGCACATCTGCCTGTGAAGGGGTGTCCACGGGAGCCCCAGGGCTGGGGGACAGTGTGGATTTCCAGGTGGCAGAGATTTCTTCCTTTTCTGAAGGGAGAGAGGATGGTCATTCCTCAGGGCCCTAGAGAGCGCTGAGTGAGTGGGACCCAGAGCCCTCTTGGAAGACACCTCCCGTACACCGTGGTCACAGGAAACCCGGGCTGGGCTTGCAGCAGTGGAGTCAAGGAAGCCCGTCTCTCCCCAGGTCTGCTACCTGTGCCACAGCCTCCTGACCCTGGCCGGGGTGGTGGTCAGCTGCCAGGACATTACTCCAGACCAGTGGGTGAGTCTCCCGAGAGAGGCTGGGCTGGGGCTGGTGGTGGAGGAGCCCAGCCCACTGCCAGGAACTGGAAAGAGTGGGAGGCTGAGAAAAGAGCAAGCCTGAGGGAGCCGGCCTCATCCTCCTCCCAGCAGGCCCTCGGAAGGGATACTGACCCATGCCCCCAGTTGCCCATGCCTCCCCTCCCTTTCCTGCCCCATTGCACTTTCTCTGACTCCGTGCTCCCCTCCCCACCCCTGGCCCGCCCTCCCTGCCCTCCCATGGCTTCTGCAGGGAGAGCTGCAGCTGCTCTGCATACAGTTGGACCGCCACATCAACACCCATATCCGGGAGAGCCCCCAGGCCATGCATCGGACCATGCTCAAGGACCTAGCTGCCCAGACCTACATCCGCTGGCAGGAGCTGCTGGCACACTGCCAGCCCCAGGTGGTACCACCGCCCCACCCGCCCCCAGGCTTGGAAGGGAAGGGAAGTGGTCAATTGACAGACCAGAGCCCGCAGAGCATCTGCCCCCTGCAGCTGCCAGGCTCCTGGCTGGGAGATGTGGGGAGAGGGCATTGGGGGTTGGGGGGAGATGCATCCTCGGTGGACCACCATCTTTCTTACCAAGGGTCAAATGCCCAGGGTGGGGATGCAGTGAGGGGGACACGGACAAGCTGACTCCTGGGTAAAGGCAAAGAGAAACTTCACCCCAGAGAGAGGGAGGCGCCTAGACCAGAGGGCCGGTTTATCGTGAGCGGTGCCAGGAAGGGACACCAGAGGCACCAGCTGTCCACCCTCTGCCCAGCTGTCCTGCAGGCCTGAGGTTGGCCTCCCACTCTGCTGGGAGGAACACACCCAGGCGACCCTGCGCTCCTGATTTTTCAGACTCTGTGGGTAATAATTGTTCAGTTGCTCAGTTGTGTTGAACTCTTTGCATGTGACCCCATGGGCTGCAGCAAGCCAGGCCTCCCTGTCCATCACCATCTCCCAGAGCTTGTTCAAACTCATGCCCATCGAGTCGGTGATGCCATCCAACCATCCCAGCCTCTGTCGCCCCCTTCTCCTCCTGCCCTCAATCTTTTCCAGCATCAGGGTCTTTTCCAGGGAGTTGGCTCTTCATATCAGGTGGCCAAAGTATCGGAGCTTCAGCTTCAGCATCAGTCCTTCCAATTAATATTCAGAGTTGATTTCCTTTAGGATTGACTTGTGATGATATTCATAGCTAATATTTATTGAATAAAGATCCTCTTCTACATGAATCCATATAACCGCCCCCTTCCATGAGGCAGGTATTGTTGTGATCCCATTTTACAGATGGACAAGCTAGCCAAGAGTTGCTGAGAGGTTAAACAGCTTGCTTCATCACGCAGGCTGTGGCTTGCAAATATCAAGACCAGGGCACCAAGCCAGCCTGACTTGCACGCCTGCAGAATTAAGCATGGTCTAGCCCCTCTCTCTGGCAGCCTGGCTTCTGGCCTCTGTCAGTTCCTCCAACAAGCAGCTGTCCCACTCCCAGCCCCTGATAGAGATGAGCTGGGTCTCCTAAGAACTGTCTCCAACTCCCCTCGCACTGCTCCTGAGCCCCCAATTTTCCTTCCCCTCCGTGCCCCACCCCCCAGCTGCCCGTAACCTCTGACTTGGGGCTGACACATCAGCCACAGGCTGTGGCTTGGGTCTCAGATTGCACAAGTCTCTGAGAAAGCTGGAAAGCAAACCTCACTCTCCACCCCTGAGGAACTAGATCACACTGGTCTCTGGTGGGAAGCAGTATGCTTGTCATAAAAAGAAGGAAAAATGATTCGCGGCCTAGCCGAGCCAGGGCCAGACCCCAGCTTCCCCTCACACTGCCTGGGCCTGCGAGCTGGTAGTAGAGGGAAGCAAGAGAGAGCTGTGGCTGGGTGGCCTATTGACCTGCTGTGTCCTCGCCCGGACAGGAGCTCCCGGAGCCTTGTGGCTTAGCGAGTGACACGGAAGAGGCCTTGGTGGATGTTCAAGGGGCGCTGGAGAGTCAGGGAACACCAGGTCCGTGGGCCCCACCTGGGCCCAGACCATCACACCATGTTTTTCTCTTTGCCGCAGGCCCAGTACTTCAGCCTCTGGGAAGGTGTCTGATGGAGCAGAGCAGGGGTGGCCCAGCGCTCCTGGCTCTGGCAAGAAGTGAACACGGCCTGGGTAACTGGAGTCATGAAGAGTGGAGGCCAGGGGAAGACCACCCAGCTGAAGCGAGCGCCTGCCCCGCCGCTGCCCTGAGGCCCGCTGGGCCCGGGCTCTGCTTCTCACATGTCCATCCCTTCCCCATCGTCTCCACTCCCCAAGGCCTGCGTCTCCAAAACTCTGGTTTCCCCGGGCCTCCTGAGCCCTCCGCCACCATCCTCCCCACCCTCCTCCACTTCTCCGTGTGTCACTTATGTGAGGGTTCTTTGTGCACACTAAAGTCTCAGCATCAGTGGTTTAGAAGAGTTCCTCCGGTCCCTTACTGAGGGCCTGTGCCCAGCGTCCAGTTTCCTGATTTCTCCACTTGTGCTTTGCAGAATTCTCACCCGGGGCCAGTTGTGTGACTGGGTCTCAAGCCCTGCCCTGCCCCCTGCAGCAGAGGACTGTTTTTTAAACCTTCAGGGTTTATGAACAGTCTTGGCTATGGCCTGAAAGCTGTCAGAAACCCCTGGAGCAGGGGTGGGGAACATCCGTTTGGACCAGTCTGAAACCACCCCTTGCTGCCACTGGGGAAGAGCCATGGTGTGAAATGGTAGATGAGGGCTGTAATTACCCTTAATTCGGTTTATTGTCAAGCTCTGAAATCAACTCCCAGACCTAGGAGTTGGGAGCGGGGGTGGTTAGTTCCCAATACTTTTTGTTTTCTCTTGGCCTTACCCAAGATCAGGTTTTGTGGGCCCTGATCCCTAAAGGAGTGCTAGATGTCTTCGACCTGCTCTCAGAGAGCAGGTATCCTTCGGTACCCCCAGGATATCCATGGGTATCACTTTCTCTCTCTGCCCTGAGAATCCATTGCTAGTCTCTGGCCCTTCCTGAGCCTTTCTAGGTTGGGAGCAGTTTTACAGGGGCCACAGGAGTTGGAGAGGAAATAGCAGAATAGTGCACTGGGCCGGTGCCCATGATCCAGCTCAGCCCCTAGCATCCGCCAACGTTCACCATGGCTGTGCTTGTGACTCTCTCTGTTTATTTGTCCCTCCTCTTTGTTCTGTCATGCCAAGTTATGGCCGGTTAAGTAGGAGAGAGACTCCCCCCAAATAAAGGACCTTCCAGGCCAAGTGCCTCAGTTTGCAGACCCAAAGGGCAGCCCATCACTTCCTGGGGGTTGGAGGTCCTCACTGGGTCCCCAGAATGCTGGGAGCTGGTGTGTGGGCTCAGTCGTTCAGTTGCGTCGGACTCTGCGACCCTATGGACTAGCTCACCAGGCTCCTCTGTCCATGGGATTCTCCAGGCAGGAATACTGGAGTGGGTTGCCATTCCCTCCTCCAGGGGATCCTCCCGATCCAGGGATCAAACCCACGTCTCTTGCATCTCCTGCGCTGGCAGGTGGGCTCTTTACCACTGCGCCACCTGGGAAGCTGCTGGGAGTCAGGGGCATCTATAATTCAAAGGGCACAAGCTCACAGCAGGGTGCCAGGCACCATGCAGGTTGTCTCCCTGCCTCTCTGCCTTTGCCAGGTGAGAGGTAGAGAAGCTGTCTGCCAGGGAGGCTTGGAGGCCCAGGCAGCTTGCCTGGGAGTTCTGGTTTCTTTTCCTGGCCACATCACAGCCCCCCTCGGCCAGGGCGCCGCCGAGGCCCCAGCAGCATCAGGTAGGCCTGAGATCCTCCGATACCAGAGCGGTGGCTGCGAGAAGCCACCTCCTTCAGCCCCCTTCAGGGCGGCCCCAGCTCCTGACACTGCGCGTCCTGACAGTTAGTGCACGGCTATTCAGTTTGCTCTGGAAACCTGGAAATCACCTTTGAAATTTCCCTTCTTTGTTCTCGCTGCCAAGGGAGGCCTGAGAAACTGAAGCGGGGATTTTTCCAGATTCTCAAAGCTGCCCCTACTGGGCTCAGAGAAAGGGTTTGAGCTGTCCAGCTCGAGAACCCTTCCTCTCCAGGCAGGGTTCTTGCACACCGCCCCCTCCCCTCAAGCACACTCATCCCCGAGAGAGAAACAGATACCAAGGAGAGAGGAGGCGTGGGTGACAGCTCAGGCCCTCCGGAGGCCTCACTGTAACCTGAGCAGAGGTGTGCACTCTGAGGTCGCCCAAGGGCGTGCGGTATCCCCCAGGACGTGTAATGGGCCCTCTCTGGAACTGGCTTGGAGCTGACCAGATCTTCTAAAATCAGTCCAGGACCAGTGGAAGAGTCAGCCTCCTTGAAGCCAAAAGTTCACAGTGATGCTGGCAACTTCACCACTCACGCCTTCCAGATCCCCGAGCGCCTGGGAAAAGGCTGGGGATATCCTGACGGCGGCCACTGGAAACGCAGCACCGGGGCTGTGATGACGGACGCTTTCCTGCTTCCTTCGGTGATGGTGGCAGGGAGGGGCTGGAAGGGAAGGGCTTCCCAGGTGGACGGCTCTGATAACCCTCCTTCAGGAGGAAGTGGAGGGAGGAAGTCCTTTTCCTCTGTCCCCACTCACCTCGGTCCACAGGCCCCCAGATCCCTGAAGGGTGGCTGACCCAGGCTGTTTCATTTCCCCACTGTGGGTTGACGGCAGCTCCTGACTGCCTTGGAAGTTGGCCAAGCAGTGTGGACTAGAGAACCCCACTGTGAACCCTGGGCCCGCCTCCTGGCGATAGGCAGCCTCTGGTGAGCTGGAGTTAAAAGGAAGGGGCACCATGGCAGGTGACCAAGACATGGGGACAAGAGGAGCCTAGCTATCTACATAAGACTCCCAGATCTGTCTCTAGGGGCCAGCATGAGCTGCCAGTGGGTCCTTAGGGAACCTGGCGGGGGCGGGGGGCGGTTGGCATTTAGCACATATGCCTTTTCTTGGCCACAAGCAGTTAAACAAATGGGGTAAGAGGGTCTGTCAAGGCCTAAGGCATGAACGCTGGGCCCCTTCCATACGAGTGCAGTCAGTCACTTCAGTTGCACTGAAGTACAGCTTTGCACTTCAGTCCGACTCTGCACGACCCCATGGACTGCAGCCCGCCAGCCTCCGCTGTCCATGGGATTTCCCAGGCAAGAATACTTGAGTGGGTTGCCATGCCCTCCTCCAGGGGATCTTCCTGACCCAGAGATCCAACCCATATCTCCTGCATTGGCAGGCGGATTCTGTACCATCTGAGCCACCAGGGAAACCCTCATTTTTAAGTATGAATCATGAGCAGTCATGCAGGAAACTTTATCCCCTGCCCACCCACCCACGGAAAAGGCGAGCACTGGAAAGGAACAGAATCTAGCAGGAAATGAGCAAGGTAGAAAAGGGGAGCAGACAGGGAGCATTTGAAAGGGAAGGGCTCTGTGATGAGGAACCAAGAAGCCCGCCTTGAGCTACAGATGTCCCTACCAGTGAAACCAAACCCCTTCAGAGACTTTCCACGGGGGCCAGGTGGGGCAGGAGCTCCAGTCTTGGCCTGGTAACCCTCACACCTAGAGGTGAGGAAAGACAGCAGGAAACTTAAGTGTCTGTGTCCTAAAAGTTGTCAGGATTTCCCATAACTTAGTGGAAAGATGGGATCAGGAGCCTTAAGGCCTGATTTAACATTCTGACCTTACTAGTTATCAATGTGACTTTGGGTAGGTTATGCCTTTCTGCCACTCATCTGATCTATAAAATGAGAGAAGCAATGCCTACTTTGTAAAGGGTGGTCGTGAGGGCAGAGTGAAGGCAGGTTGCAAAGTCTAAAGCACAGACCCAAATGTGAAGGTACCCGCCTATGGATTTACCTGCCCTTAAATTAAGAAAGCAGGGTCTAACTGGGACAGGGGGGTTGCATCTTCTCCTGCCCTGTCAATTGGAACAGAGCCTTCTCTGCCCACCCCTGCTGATGTACTATAGCTTTCCCCCTATCTCCAGTATCTCCAAGGCCTCAGCTTTTTTTTTTTTTTTCTTTTTCTGGTGCAAAGGAGCTGGGAAATGTGGCTGTGGCCAGTGTGTGAGAAGGGGCCTTTATGTATACCAGCAAAGACCCAATTGTTACTGAGTCCAAACTGGGCTGCTTTTCCCAATTATCTCCACTACTCTTCTGGTCTCCACTTTTTCTGATGCCAAGTTTTAACCCAGAACAAAAGCTCCTGTCGGGACTGATTTATAATCCAGATCTGCTGACAAGGCCCTAAAGGGTCCGTCCCCTCCAGGGCTGCACCATGCTTAAAGTTACCACCCAAGCAGGCCATCAGTCTCCACCTCTGCCTTTTGCCCCTAGCCAGGAGGTGGCATCTGTCTCCAGGTCCCAGTGGGGTGGCCCCCCTGGGGTTCCTCTGTTCACCTGCCCAGCTCAGAGCTGGCAAGGAGGACAGCCCAGCACCGCCCAGGAGGCCAGAGCTACAAGGTACTTCTAGGAGCGGCTGTGGGCGGAGGCTAGAGTCCTCCAGCGTGGCTCCCCTCAGTCCCTTTCATCTGAACATCAGGGCTCATGCCACTTGTTATTCAGCCTTCTAGTGGCACCAGAAGGAGTCATTTCCTGAGGGTAAGCTCAGCGAAACTGAAGTCGAGGGTTGTTTCACCCGGATCAGGACGAGGGGGTCGCTGAGCGGGTCCCTACTTAATGGAGCAGAGGCACACGATCTCTTGTTTTGAGATTTTGGGGGGAGGGGTCCGTCTTCCTGGCTGGTGAGGCCCGTTCCGGTCTGATCGCAGGGGTCAGTGGGAGTTGAAGAAAGGAAACAGAATCGGGGGCCAAAAGACCACTCTTGGTGCGCCCCAAAGAGAAGCCTGGGATACTCTCCAAGAGGTGGCCCGCCCGCCTTCGTTCCAGTAACCATTGCGTGGGGAGGCTCTTAGACCCCTTCCCGAGCCGGGCTACCCAGCCCAAGCGGTTGACTTTGGGGGACACTCCGGAAAAACCGGGTGAGTCCGACACCCACCTTGCTAGGGCCCGATGTCCCTCCCCCGCCCCACCTCCCGGCGCGGTGGCGCAGATCTCTGCTGCTGGGTGCGGGGCGGCCCGGCCCCGGGAGGGGCGGGGGTCCGAGCCCCCAGGCCGGGAACAGGGAGGCGTGCGGGTCGCAGCCCCCTCCGGGGCGGGCCTTCGCGTCCCGCCCCCGGCCTCCGACGACAGCCCCCACCCCGCCTGACGTCAAGGGGGAGGTGGCGGAGAGCCTCGGCAGCGGCGGAGAAAGAGCCGGCGCCCGCCGCGGTGGCGCGGGGAGCCCGAGCCCAGGGGCGCCGAGCCGAGCCGGGCCGAGGGGCGGTGGCAGAGGGGCAGAGGGGCAGCGGAGCAGGGCGGGCGGGCGCGCGCGGGCGGGCGGGCGGCGGCGGCGGCGCGCGGGCAGAGGCGGACCGTGGTCGGAGCCGAACGCGAGGGCGGCGCCCAGAGATTCAAGCAGCGGAGGAGAGGTGAGTGAGGCCGGGGTTGCACGGGGCCGAAGCCAAGGGGCTCTCCGGGGCCGCCGCTTTGTCCCCAGACTCGAGCAGGGGGCGCCGCACGCGCGAGGGACAGGGTCTGGGGGCGCAGGGAGGGGCGGCGGCGGGGACAGCTGTCCGCCCGAGCGCCTCCCTGCGCCTCCCGCGGGCTGCTTGGCGGGGGCTCGGGAGCGGGGCTAGCGGCGCCCGCAGCCCCGGGGTCGGGAGCACGGACTGGCCGGGGGAACGGTGCTCAGGGTGCGGGGGTTCCCTCGTACTGTCCGGTCCGCGCCCGCGGTCTTTTCCAGGCCCCCGAAGTGCCCCCGGCTCCCCCACCCCCGACGGAAAGTTTGGGGCGGGCTTGGACAGAGGCCGATGTTGTGAGATCGGATTTCCCTGCCGCGGCCCCCGGCCGCGCGCCCGCTCCACTGGGGAGGCGGGCTGTCCTGGAAAGCCAGGCTCCGGAGCCGCGCCGCCCAGTCCCCGGCTGGAGCGCTCGTCCTGCAGCTGCTGGGGCGCCGTCCGCGGCCCGCCGCTCGGGGTGGGCAAGGGTGGGGGGCGCGCCGCCGGGACCCCGCACCCCTCTGCACACCGCCGCCCCCGGGGCTGCCCGTTTCCCCCGCCCTGGGAGGAGCAGTGCCGGCAGAGCCTCGGAGCGCGCTGCGGGGTCCGGCCTGGGCCTAGGGTAAGGAACCGAGGGGAGGCGGGGGGTGTGTTGGGGGGCGGGTTGAGGGGTGAATGCATCCCCGCCCCCCGCCGCCCTTCCCGCGCTGGGGAACTGGGCCGACAGGGGGCGTCGGTCGTCGGGCTCCGCCACGCTCCCAGCGCCTCCGCTTTGTTTGCATTCAAATCCCCGGAGCTGGGGGAGGGGAGAGTCGAGGGGAACCCGGGACGGGGTCCCGACTGGACCCTTTGCTTTGGGGTGAACAGATCCTCAGCTTCTGTGTCTCTGTGCCCTGGAGGGCCGAAGCAGTGGAAATTAATCCAGATGGCCTGCCCCGGCCGGGGTCCCGGCGCGATCCCTGAGTTGGGAAGGCTCATCAGACCCCGGGAGAGCGCAGCAGGCGCTGGCCCTGCTCCGGGCGCCCCCGCGGTCCAGGAGGAGCCCCCCGACGCTCCTCACTTCCCCCCGCCCCCGCCTGAAAGCGCCGCCGGGAAGATCCCTGATGAGACCAGAGATCTGACCCGCGGCCCCTCAGCCCGAGGCTGGTATCTCCTAGGAGGCTGAGCGTGGAACAGGATGAAGCTCCGGTCCTTTCCACGCCCATCCCATTCCACTTCCTGCCTGCCTTCTTGGGCAACAAAGGGGCCTCGGGAAGCAGGGGGCCCCTCCAGCTACCGGCCCCACTTCAGCCCTGTGATGTGGAACGGGGTTTTGGGCTCTGCCCGGCTATTGTCTGCGCTGGGGGAGGGGAGAGGCTGGACCGCGACCCCCGCAGGCCTGACGCACCGAGTCCTCTCTGGGGGGCTTTTCCAACCACCTGCCCCACTTCCAGGTTCATCCCCTTTGGGCTGGCTGGAGCCCCAGTAGGGCCAGGTCCTGATCGCAGAGGTTATTTTAAGAAATCCTTCCAATCTGTCAGGCCCGAGTGGGGGAGGAGGGTCCTCTCTTTATTTTCTTAAACAACTTCCTGTCCAGGAGAAGTGGGGGAGGGCCGGAGGATCTTTGAGTGTCCACTCTTCCAGCTGACTCAGCTCTCCCCGTCCCCTCAGGGAGACCCCACGGTCCTTTGGAAGCTGTGGGGATGGAGGCCAGGTGTGGGAGGGGACTAGGTCGTGCTCTGGGCTGGAACAGCTGGGGGAGCCCCGGGGAGGCCTGATCAGATCTTCTGTCCTGTCAGTGCCTCCTGGCACCCGGCTTGTGTGGGCCCCCTTCCGGTCTGTTTTCTCTGGCTATGATTCTGACCCTTTCTTTTCCCCCAGCAGGGCAGCTGGCCTGGAGCTCAGAGCCGGGGCGTGTGCCATGGCCCCACACTGGGCCGTCTGGCTGCTGGTAGTGGAGCTGTGGGGCCTGGGCCTGGGGGCTGAGGTGTGGTGGAACCTGGTACCCCGGAAGACGGTATCTTCTGGGGGTGAGTGTCTGAAGGCTGGGAGCAGAAGGCCAGGAGGGACTGAGGGGTGCTCAGGAATTGCCTTCTGGAGTGTCTGGCTTTATTCTGCAGTTGGGCTCAAGGCCCTCATGTATGTGACAGAGCTTTCTAAGAAATGTGAGTGAGTGCCTCTAGGAACCCAGAACTGGTCATCCAGGCCAGGATCTGGGGTGACCCTCCTTACGCTTAGGACCTGGCTGCCTTGTTATCCAAGAGTGGCCATTCTGCACCTGTCTCTCCACATCTCACTTCTGGAATTATCCCTAGCACTGAGAACCTAAAGACAGAAACCTGAGCCAAGATAAACACGAAGCAAAGGGTGTTACACCCACTCCCAAGTCTTCAAGCTCTGAGCCCCCAGGAGCCCACTTAGCAACCCTGATACGACAACTCCCCCTTCTGCTGACCTGATGCTCGTGCCATCTGATGGCCCTGCATGCGGGGTGCGCATGCTCCTGTGGGGGAGGGGGCAGTGGATCTGACGGCCCTTCTGCGCACACACACCTGTATGCAGAGCTGACGTCAGGTGTTTGTATCATCCGTGCGCTCTGGGGACCTAGGATGAGCTCACCTCCCACAGGCTCCTCGGTGCTAACCAAGCCCTCCCTTGCTGGTCTGTCTCTGGGCCCATCATTGGCTCCAAACACTAAGGATGGTTTAGGGGGACCCTGAGAACAGTCCAGCAGCTATTTTGGGGGTTGACATAGGAATCCTGTGGCTACATGAATGTCGTGGCACCCAGCTCAACGGATAGCAACAGGTCTCCCCAGCCCCAAGGCTGTGGTACCATCTCTGGTCCCCAGCCTCTGGTTTCTCCCAGCCCGATTCCGTCTCCACATCCCATGGCTGGCTCTGCTTGTACCCCTAGCAGCCTGCACTTGGGACCCACTGGAGGGAAGGGTTCTCTTAAGACAAGGATCGCTCGCAACCTCCGTCCATCCTGCCCGGCTGGATCAGGGGCCAGGGCAAGGCTGGACCCTGGTGGGGGCAGTGGGCAACAGAGCAGAGAAGGAAGCAGCAGCGGAGGAAGCGGGGGCGGGATGGGGAGGTGGCTACTGACCCTGAGAGTGAGAGCCATCAGTCTGATGGTTTCCTCTGGCCGGACACTGTGGCTGAGATATCCTTCCTTCCTCCTCTCCAGCCCGGATTTGCCTCCCTGGGTGGGGAAAGCCAGGGAGGCCTGGGTGGAGCTGTCAGAGTCAAAAGCCTATTCAGAAAATGCCCTTTATTGCTGGTCAGAGGGACTTGGCTGGCTCTAATGTGCGGTGACCATTGCATTAGTTCAGTGCAGTCGCTCAGTTGTGTCCGACTCTTTGCGACCCCATGAATCACAGCACGCCAGGCCTCCCTGTCCATCACCAACTCCCGGAGTTCACTCAAACTCATGTCCATCGAGTCGGTGATGCCATCCAGCCATCTCATTCTCTGTCGTCCCCGTCTCCTCCTACCCCCAATCCCTCCCAGCGTCAGAGTCTTTTCCAGTGAGTCAACTCTTTGCAATTGCATAGAGGAGGGCTAATTCTGGGGGAGAGGGGATGGCTGGAGTCCCAGGAAGGTCCACTCTCCCCAGCCCTGGTCACTCTGGCCTTGTCCCTGCAGAGCTAGCCACGGTGGTGCGGCGCTTCTCCCAGACAGGCATCCAGGACTTCCTGACGCTGACCCTGACCGAGCAGACGGGGCTCCTGTACGTCGGGGCCCGGGAGGCCTTGTTTGCCTTCAGCGTGGAGGCTCTGGAGCTGCAGGGAGTGGTGAGAGGTGGGGGAGCGGGAGGCACACGGGGGTGAGAAAGGCAGGACCTGGGGGCTTCGCTTGGACAGGCTGTCCCCTCAGCTTGGCTGCCCCCACCCCATTCTCCCCGGTGAGCATGTCGCTTTGCCTGCGAGTCTGCAGACTCGCTGGGACCGCTGCGCTGGGGTAGTGGGGGCTCTGGTCCTCTCTGGAATAAGCTTCCAGAGAGTGGGGACAGACTCGGTGTCCCCATGTTGCTGCCACGAGCCGTACTGATGACACATGCTTGGTGTGTGCCTGCAACGATGCTGACGCGTTCCCTCCCTGTCCTCAGATCTCATGGGAGGCGCCAGCGGAGAAGAAGGCTGAGTGTATCCAGAAAGGGAAGAGTAACCAGGTCGGCTCTCTGGGACCTGCTGGCGGGCAGGGGGGATACACAATGCACGCTCTTTCTGCTCCGTCCCAGTGCTGGGCTGGGGCCCGGGGTCCCTGTGTTTCAGGCACTCAGACTTTAACAGACGCCTCTCTGTCCCCAGACGGAGTGTTTCAACTTCATCCGCTTCCTGCAGCCTTATAACACCTCCCACCTGTACGCGTGCGGCACCTATGCCTTCCAGCCCAAGTGCACCTACATTGTGAGTGCTGCTCCTCGCCCCCAGCCCCCAGGCCTGTCCCTGTTGCGTTCTCATGGCCTTGTCCCCACCCCTAGGACATGCTCACCTTCACCCTGGAGCGCAGCGAGTTTGAGGACGGCAAGGGCAAGTGCCCCTATGACCCGGCCAAGGGCCACACCGGCCTCCTTGTGGGTGAGTGGCTGGCCCATTTCAGGTTGGGGGTCCCCAGGACTTGTTCCCACTCTGGGACCATGTGGTCTGAGTGTCTGCACCTCACTTCTGCATGGGTTGACCACGGGTCTCCTGTAGACGGTGAGCTGTACTCGGCCACGCTCAACAATTTCCTGGGCACGGAGCCAGTCATCCTGCGGAACATGGGGCCCCATCATGCCATGAAGACGGAGTACCTGGCCTTCTGGCTCAACGGTGAGCCCTGAGAAGCCAGCTGGGTGTGGGAGGCGCCTGGAGGGCCTGCTGTCCGGGCTGACCCTCCTCCCCTTCCCCCCCAGAACCTCATTTTGTGGGCTCCGCCTACGTCCCAGAGAGTGTGGGCAGCTACACGGGGGACGACGACAAGGTGTACTTCTTCTTCAGCGAGCGCGCCGTGGAATACGACTGCTACGCCGAGCAGGTGGTGGCCCGCGTGGCCCGTGTCTGCAAGGTACAGGCCGCCGAGGCGGGCAGCCCTGGGTGCCCGGCAGCCCAGCAGGGCTGACCGGCCGCGGTGTCCCCTTGCCGTTTGCCAGGGCGACGTGGGGGGCGCGCGGACGCTGCAGAGGAAATGGACGACGTTTCTGAAGGCACGGCTGGTGTGCTCTGCGCCCGACTGGCAGCTCTACTTCAACCGGCTGCAGGCGCTGCACACGCTCCAGGACGCCTCCTGGCACAATACCACCTTCTTCGGGGTTTTTCGGGCGCGGTGGTGAGTTGGCCAGGAGCCCTTGGGGGTGGGGAGGAGCGGGTCTGTGGGTTAGGGATGGTTGATGGGGCAGGCCTCTGGGGGAGGTCCTGGGGGTTTTCACCACCCCTCCGTGAGAGGTGCCCCCAGTGGCACTTTGAGCTGCCACCACATCACGTGTGGCCATGGCCTTCTTGTGCTTGGGCCCTCCCTTTCCGCTGCACTCCCTGAGCTGTGGGCACCCCAGCTCTGACCCTTGGGGTCCCTCCCTTGCTGTGACAGGGGCGACATGGACCTGTCAGCAGTCTGCGAGTACCAGTTGGAGCAGATCCAGAAGGTGTTCGAGGGGCCCTACAAGGAGTACCACGAGCAGGCCCAGAAGTGGGGCCGCTACACTGACCCTGTCCCCACCCCGCGGCCCGGCTCGGTGAGCTGTCCCAGGCAGGGCTGTGCGCGCGCTCCGCTCTGGTGCCTCTCCCTCTGAGCTGACGGCTGCCCCCAAACCCTGCCCACCCCCAGTGCATCAACGACTGGCACCGACGCCACGGCTACGCCAGCTCCCTGCAGCTGCCCGACCACACCCTCAACTTCATCAAGAAGCACCCGCTGATGGAGGAGCAGGTGGGGCCTCGACGGGGCCGCCCCCTGCTGGTGAAGAAGGGCGCCAACTTCACCCACCTGGTGGCGGACCGGGTCACGGGGCTTGATGGGGCCACCTACACGGTGCTGTTCATCGGCACAGGTGGGTACGGGCATGGCAGCGTGGGGATAGGCGAAGGCCTGTGTGCCCAAGGCAGGGAGATCCAACAGCCCCACCCCAGGACCCTCCTGCCCTTTTCTTGACACCTGTTCCCCCTCCTACCCCTACAGGAGACGGCTGGCTGCTCAAGGCCGTGAGCCTGGGGCCCTGGGTTCACCTGATAGAGGAGCTGCAGCTGTTTGACCAGGAGCCTGTGGAGAGCCTGGTCCTGTCCCGGAGCAAGGTGACCATCAGGCCCCACCCACTGTGTCCCTGCACGGCCCCCAGTCATGTGCTTGGCCAGGGGCGGGGAGATGCCTGAGAGGGAGCGAGAATGCTTGTGGAATCTGCACTCTGCGGGCGTCCTATCTTCTCTACAGCCCGGTCCTGACGGTGCTTGGCAGCTGTTTTCAGGCCCCTCGGGGGGACTGTGCCGCCGTCCGCCAGGCCTCATGCCACTTTGGCTCCTGACGCCTTCATGATGTCTCCTTGCCTGCCAGCCCCGACCCCCGGCATAGTCAGCAGTTCCCTGAAGTGCTGCTCGAAGCTTCCCTTCCCCATCCACTCCCTTCCCACGTGTCTGTAGCACTTTCACGTGCTTGGCTTTTCCAAACTCTGGAGGCTCAGGTTGTTCCCCAGAACGTGGAATCATGGCAGTAAGAAAGCCTGTAGTTGAAGAAACACACGGATTGGCGCTCTCCACTGAAACAGAGGAAAACGCCTTATGCTTTGCTGGTGCTATTGTGAGGCTGACGGGATCTGCGGAAACTGAACTTCCTGCGCTATTTATACTATTCTGGAGCCGTGTGTGTGTGTGTGTGTGTGTGAGAGAGAGTGTGTGTGAGTGTGGGGCACTGAGTGTATGAGGGTGAGTGGGTGTGAGTGTGGGGCACTGAGTGTGCGTATGAGGGTGAGTGGGTGTGAGTGGTGAGAGTGTGTGTACATGGGTGTGAGTGAGCAGGCACAAGGATACTTCTCAGCCTCACAGGTCTGCTGTTCCTTTCTAACCAGGTCACGGCTGTAAGGGGCTTAGGATTGCTCCTGGCTTATAGTAAGCCCTCTGTGCCTTCCCAGCCCTCAGATTTCCCGCTTTGGGACGCGAGCACAGCCCACTTCCTGCTTCGGGCCCCGGGTGCCCTGGCAGTCATCCGAGCCCCCGCCCCGGGCCGTGTCCGGACCTGGCTCAGCCTCCCTCCTGTGCTTCTCTGGCAGAAGCTGCTCTTCGCGGGCTCCCGCTCCCAGCTGGTGCAGCTGCCCCCAGCCGACTGCGTGAAGTACCGCTCCTGTGCCGACTGTGTGCTCGCCCGGGACCCCTACTGTGCCTGGAACGCCAACAGCAGCCGCTGCGTGGCCGTGGGCGGCCACTCCGGGTGAGGGGGGCTTCTGCGTGCGCGCGGACCCGCGGGGAGGGGAGGGTGGCTGAAGCCGGGACGCTGACGGATCCCTCTTCCCCCACCAGGTCCCTGCTGATCCAGCACGTGACGGTCTCGGATACCTCGAGCATCTGTAATTTCCAGGGCAGTAAGAAAGGTGAGCCGTTGTCTTAGCGCTCCTTCCGGGCTGTGCGGGCCTCGGGGGACCGGACCCGGGCTGTCTGTGTCCCGCCTCGGCCTGGGCTTCTTGCACCCCACTGACTACAGTTTTCTCTGCCGCTACAGTCAAGCTCACGCCAAAAAACATCACAGTGGTGGCGGGCACAGATCTGGTGCTGCCCTGCCGTCTCTCCTCCAACCTCGCCCACGCCCGCTGGACCTTCGGGGGCCGCGACCTGCCCGCGGAGCAGCCGGGCTCCTTCCTCTACGATGCCCGGCTGCAGGCCCTGGTGGTGATGGCTGCCCAACCCCGCCACGCCGGCGCCTACCACTGCTTCTCGGAGGAGCAGGGGGCCCGGCTGGCTGCCGAAGGCTACCTTGTGGCGGTGGTGGCGGGCCCGTCGGTGACACTGGAGGCGCGGGCCCCGCTGGAGAACCTGGGGCTGGTGTGGCTGGCTGTGGTGGCCCTGGGCGCCGTGTGCCTGGTGCTGCTGCTGCTGGTTCTGTCCCTGCGCCGGCGGCTGCGCGAGGAGCTGGAGAAGGGTGCCAAGGCGGCCGAGAGGACCCTGGTGTACCCGCTGGAGCTGCCCAAGGAGCCCACCAGCCCCCCCTTCCGGCCCGGCCCCGAGACAGACGAGAAGCTCTGGGACCCTGTGGGCTACTACTACTCAGACGGCTCCCTCAAGATCGTGCCTGGCCATGCCCGGTGCCAGCCCGGCGGTGGGCCCCCATCGCCGCCGCCGGGCATCCCCGGCCAGCCCCTGCCTTCTCCGACACGGCTCCACCTGGGAGGTGGCCGGAACTCCAACGCCAACGGCTACGTGCGTCTCCAGCTGGGAGGGGAGGACCGGGGCGGCCTCGGGCATCCTCTGCCCGAGCTCGCCGACGAACTGAGGCGCAAACTGCAGCAGCGCCAGCCGCTGCCGGACTCCAACCCCGAGGAGTCCTCAGTATGAGGGGGGCCCCTCCTGCGGCAGCCTGGGAGGCACGGCTCCCTATGTTTTTGCACAGGCACCAACTACCTCAGGGACATGGCGTGGGCAACCTGCTCTGCCCGGGACAGACCCTGCCCGGCACCGCCCGGCCATGAGGACCTGCTCTGTCAGCACGGGCACTGCCACTTGGTGTGGCTTACCAGGGCACCAGCCTTGCAGAGGGCACCTTCCTCCTCTGTGAGAGGCTGTGAATCACAGACGCGTGGGACCCCAACAGCCAAAACCTTTCAAGGCAGAAGTTGCAGGTGTGGGTGTGTTTGTGTACATATGTGTGTGAATGCAGATGTGTGCATGTACGTATGTACGTGCGTGAGTGCGTGTGTGTGTGTGTGCATGCGTGCGTGCGTGCGTGTGATGCAGTCTTCCTGTTTCTGTCAAGTCTTCCCTTGGCCTGGGGTCCTCCTGGTGGGTCACTGGAGCTATGAAGGGGAAGGGGTCCTATCACTTTGCCTCTCCTGCCCCCACCTGTCCCCAGTAGGGGGCAGCCGTGTACATATGGGGGTGGGCTGGGCAGGGTGCTGTGCCCCTTTGGGGGAATCAGGGCTCTGGGGTGGGGCCTGGTCCTGCTCCCAGGGCTATGAATGTTTTCAGGGTGGGGGGAGGGAGATGCAGCCTCCTGTGTGTTTGGGGGGAAGGGTTGGGAGGGGCCTCCCACTTGGCCCTGGGGTTCAGTGGTATTTTATACTTGTCCTCCCTGGCAGGGCTGGGAAAGGTTGTGTGTGAGGGGAGGAGGGGAGGGAAGGTGAGAGGGGTGGGCATGCTGTGGATCTGGCATATCCTCTCCCAGCCCTAGGAGGAGGGCTCCCAGCAGTGTAACTTATTGTGTCCCCACGTATTTATTTGTTGTAAATATTTGAGTATTTTTATATTGACAAATAAAATGGAGAAAATGAAACCGTTCCTGTCATGGAGATAAGACACTTGGGCTGAAACCTCCTGGGTGCCAAGAGGGAGGCTCCCTGTGGGCTGAGTGGGACTGGACCGCCCTCACTCAGCCTGCCCCTTCAGTGGTCCCCTTTCTGCTTGTGCCCCTCTCTAGAGAGGGGTCCAGAGGCCCGGCTCCAGTGTTTTCCCACAGTGGTGGGTCGGGCTGGGAACCAGACCAGGGTCACAGCCTCTGGGGAGCCAACCATGGCTTCTGGCCAAAGGGAGAAGCCAGGGCTTGGGGAACAGAAGCAGCGGAGGGGGAGGGGCCTGGCTTCCCAGGACTCTGGGAAGGGGAAATGGGAGTGGGGGCCGCGGAGAGGAACGTCCTAGAAGCAGCTTAAACTTGTGTGGACTGGCTCATGTGAGAATGGGGCTCCCCACCACTTTAAGGGAAGAATGATTACTTTCAGCCTTTACCTCCAGGAATGTTAGTCTTGAATGCTTCAGATAACCATGCAATATGGAACTTCCTCCACTGCCACCCGTAGGCACCAAGCCCCTTTGCTATAGGAAGGAGCCTGTCCAGGGACAGGATATTTTTAAGAAAACCAGGACCTAGCCTGGCTGCTATAATTCACGCCCACACACGGGCCTTGGAAATGAAGAGTCCTCTTTTCCCTTGACCAGTCTGGGGGGTCTGCTGCGGCTGGAACCAGCTGCTGCTGGAGTCCTGCTGTAATAGAGGCCTGGCATCTGCTGATTTGAGCAGCTAGCTTCCTGCATGGTCAGTAACCCACAGCGGAAGGAAGTTGATTCAGTAAATTAGGTGCCCACTGAGGGGTGGTGGTGATGGTTCCAGTTTCTTTTCCCTGCACCCCCAGCCGCTACCCTGGGCCTACTTGCAGGTGGTTTCAGGAGCCAAAACAAGTGACCATCTGCCTCCCATGGCGTTTCAAGAAGTGGGTAGCAGGGACGAGAGGAAGGAGGGGGTCTTGGCCTTTCAACTGGTCACCGCGTGGCCGTGGGGACAAATCCACCTGAGCCCGAGATGGTGGTGGAAAGAGGTGGGGAAGGGGCCCCCGACCCTGGGGGTCCCGGTGGGACCAGGAGAACCTGGGGGGGGCCACAGACACGGCCGGCTGCCCTCCCCCAGGGCCGGCCCTGGGTCTCCGCGGGCGCGCCCGGCCTCCGCTCAGCCTGGGGCGCCCTCTCGTGGCCGCTTCGGGCCGGCGCCGCAGGCCCCGCCCTGCCGGCGCGATTGGCTCCCGGGCGCAGACTCGGACGCTTGGTTGGGCGGCCCCGCGGCCCGTGCGGGCGCCGAATGGCCAGACCCGGCGGCACGCCGAGGCCGCGCCCGCGCCGGTGCCCGCGCCCGGCAGCCGGTGGGCGGGCGCGCAGAGCGGCATGGCGGCGCCGCGGCGCTGCGCGGGTGGGCCCTGCTGCTCCCAGCCCAGCGCGGCGCCCGGCGTGCAGCAGACGCTGGACGAGATGGACTTCGAGAGGGGTGAGGGCGCGCGCCTCTGCCGGCCCGGGCCCTCCGGCGTCCGCAGGCCCCCGGGGCCAAGGAGGCGGCCGTGGACCGGGGTCCCTGGCGGGAAGCGGCCGGCGTGGGGATGCGGGTGCGGTGGGAGCGGGCCGGCCGTGGGCTCGCAGCTCCCGCGTAAGGAGAGCCCGCCGGGGACCTGGCGCGAGCGCGGCAGCAGAAACGCCGGCTCGCCTGCAGGTCGGGAAACGGGCACTGGCTGGTAGCTTTCCCCAGTGGTGCGGCGGGATCCGACTCACCGGGTGCGACCCCGGGACACCCAGGCCCGCTCCGAGGTCTGAGAGGGCCCGGGCGGCGGAGTCTGCTTCCAGGGTACTGCACCCGCCCCGAGGGTATGGAGCTTCAGACCGGGGGGCTGCGCTGTTCCGGGCTGTTGGGCGCTGAGGGTGTCATCCTTCCGTGGGCGTCAAGCGGGGTCACGCCTTTGCCCCAGATATCCATGGTGCCCGCGGCTGTGAACACAGAGCCTTGCTCTGTCGGGTTCCCCACCACCCACACGGCCTGCCGCCTTTGCCCCCGACTCTGCTCAGGCCTTCCAGCCAGAGCCCCTGAGATGTGTGTAGGGTTCCGAGGACTCTGAGGATTCCACAGATTAGATGCCTGCTCACCACTTTGCGTGTGGTTTTCACTTTGGGCTGACACCTGACAGTGTTTGGTTGTGACTGTATATTCAAACATCTTAAATAGTGCTTTATCCAGCACTGGTGTGTTTGAAGTGGGGAAGAAGGGAAGTTGTGTCTGGCCAGTCTCCTGTCCTGGTTAGACAGGCCCCTGGTCTGTCTGGCTCACAGTGATGTCTCCAGCGCCCCTCCCAGAGCACAGCTCAGAGGAGGTGCTCCGGTCACATCTGTTGAGCAGACGAATTCCCATTTGGCAGATGAGAAGACTGAGGTTGACTAGTAAAGGAAGTGCTAGAAGCCCCCAGTCCTTGGACATTATTCAGTGCTTGGGTTGTGCCTCTGCAGGAATCTGGTCGGCAGCCCTGAACGGAGACCTGGGCCGAGTGAAGTATTTAATCCAAAAGGCAGCGGACCCCAGCCAGCCTGACTCTGCAGGCTACACGGCTCTAGTGAGTTGTTGCTCCCTGGGCGGGGATGATGTTTGCCTTTTCCCTTCTCCCACTCTTTCTTCTCTTCCAGCAGGGTTTCTGTTTAAGCATCTTATGAACCTGGGTTTTTTTAATTAGCTGAGGTGCTTTTCACATGATGTTTAACATCATTTTCTGGAGAAGGCAATGGCAAGCCACTCCAGTACTCTTGCCTAGAAAATCCCATGGATGGAGGAGCCTGGTAGGCTGCAGTCTGTGGGGTCGCTAAGGGTCAGACACGACGACTGAGCGATTTCACTTTCACTTTTCACTTTCACTCATTGGAGAAGGAAATGGCAACCCACTCCAGTGTTCTTGCCTGGAGAATCCCAGGGAAGGGGGAGCCTGGTGGGCTTCCGTCTATGGGGTCACACAGAGTCAGACACGACTGAAGTGACTTAGCAGCAGCAGCAGCAGCAGCATCATTTTCATAATGGTAATGGATCCACCTGCCAGTGCAGGAGACGTGAGAGACCTGTGTTCCATCCCTGGGTTGGGAAGATCCGTTGGAGAAGGGAATGGCAACCCACTCCAGTATTCTTGCCTGGAAAATCCTATGGATGAGGAGCCTCTTGGGTTACAGTCCACAGGGTCGCAAAGAGTCGGATACAACTGAGTGACTAACACTTTGACTTTTCACTTTCATAACGATACTGTGAGGTAGGGTTGGTAATTATTGAGACTTCCCTGGCAGTCCAGTGGTTAAGATTTCACCTTCCCATGCAGGAGCATGGGTTTTATCCCCGGTTGGGGAACCAAGATTCCACATTCCTGGGGACCACTGAGACCGAGTGCCACAAGGAAAGATCCCGCATGCTGCGACTAAGACCTGACAGACCCCAGAATAAGTAAATGTTTTTCTAAAAAGGAATGGTTCTTATTCCCGCTTCCCAGTGGCTGAGCCTGAAGCTAGGCGTGCAGGCTCGCCCTGGTCACCCAACTGCCAGAGGGGGCTGCAGCCAGCTGCACCCCTCACCCAGGCTTCTGCCTCCTGACCCCATCTCTGTTCACCGCAGCACTATGCCAGCCGCAACGGGCACTACGCTGTGTGCCAGTTCCTTCTGGAGAGTGGGGCCAAGTGTGACGCCCAGACGCACGGGGGAGCCACCGCCCTGCACCGTGCCAGCTACTGCGGGCACACGGACATTGCCCGGCTCCTGCTCTCGCACGGCTCCAACCCCAGGCTGGTGGACGCCGACGGCATGACCAGTCTGCACAAGGTGCGTCACCTCTCAGAAGTTTCACAGGCTCCGAGAACTTCTTGTCTCTTGTCATTATAAAAGTTGGAACATGGGAAGTCTCTGACTGTCCAGTGTTTAGGACGTGGCACTCTCACTGCTTGGGCCCAGGTTCCATCCCTGGTCAGAGAACTAAGACCTCACAGGCCACATGGCATAGCCAAAAATAAAAAAGGTATAACATGTTCATGGTAGAAAACATGGGGATAACAGAAAAGCATAAAGTAGAAAATCGGAATCATTTGTAATCTCAGTGCTCACCTATCATCACTTTAGGATTAACGTATAATTTTCCAGCAAGTTTCCTGTGCACATAAATTAGTATAAAACATAAGGTGTCATTTTCTTTCTCGCAGTGATGCATCCTCAGTGCTTTTTCGCGTAGTTTTCTGAAAATTGTGCCTGCCCTTCCAGTCCACTCTCAACACTGTGACCAGAGCGATCACTGAATTAAAGTTTTTCTGCCCAGAAACCCGTGCCCACAGTGAATGGCTTGAGGAGTGCAGAACACCTGCTCTGGACACAAATGTCGCTCCCCGCCCCCTTCCCAGTAGCTCAGTCTTCTGGGTCACTTTATTGACTGGGGGATTTCTGCAGAAATTAACACTTGCGGCTGGCGATTTTTCTTTTGGCCAAAAATTAATTCTGTTGTTTCACCAACACTTTGCAAGTTATTGGGCTTCCCAGGTGGCGCAGTGGTCAAGAATTCGTCTGCCAAGGCACGAGATTTGGGTTTGATCCTGGGTCGGGAAGATTCCCCTGGAGGAGAAAATGACAACCCACGCCAGTATTCTTGTCTAGGAACTCCCATGGACAGAAGCGCCTGGCGGCCCACAGTTCATGGGGTCACAAAGAGTCGTATGTGACTGAGCACACGCATTGTGGGTTGTTACATTCAGTAGTTACACCGGACACACCTGTAAAGTCTTCTAATTTTTGTGAAATGTTGTCTTCAATCCACTCTGCTGTAGAAGCAAAGGAGCATTCTCTTTTTGTTGGTCTAATATTCATATCGTCTGAATCAGAACTTTATTCTAGAGAACCAGCATCTTAGACACTAGCATATGTGTTGCTTGGAGGATTGGAGAAAGTATCTTCATAAAATTCACCAAAAAATTCCTCACTCAGAATTTCTCGATGCATCATTTTTGAAAATTTTATGTTTATAATACATACAGCGTTGGGACAGGAACCCAATGGAACAAAATGTGAATGATGACGACGATTATGTTACATAATGAACCCGGATCAGTTTTAAGCTCCAGCAGTGAAAAAAATAAAAAATAAAACAAACTCCAGCAGTGCACAGTGAAGTTAATTGTATCACTGTCTGAAAACGTATTGGTATGTCTCTGGTCAGTCATGTGTTAGGGCATCCCCTTTTGCCAATTTCTTGTTTACCTTTGAAAGGCAGTTGATGCGTCCGTAAGGCCTGTGTGTATAATCTGGTCCTCTCTTAGCCCACTTGATCTTCTCCCAGAGCCATGGTTTAAAGCGCAGTTCGGACCACACCATGCCTTAGAGTCCTCTGGATGCTTGCTTCTCCGAAGTCCTTAAGCTGGTTAACAGGCCTTTGGGGGTTGGTCCCTGCCTACCTGTCAGCTTGTCCTGAGCTCCCTCCCAGCCCCTTGCCTGTTACACCCAGGCCCTGCTAGTTGTTTTCAGTTTCTTTTTCTTTTAAGTAATTTATTTCCTTACTTTTGGCTGTGCTGTGTGAGCTTTTCTCTAGTTGCAGCAAGCAGGAGCTCCTCTTCACTGTAGTGAGCGGGCTTCTCGTTGCAGTGGCTTCTCTGGTTCTGGAAGACAGGCTGTAGAGATGTAGGAGGCTTCAGTGGTTGCAGCTCCCAGCTCCAGACCACAGGTCCAGTCGTTGCGGTCCATGGGCTTAGTTGCTCCTCGGCGTCTGGGATCTTCCCAGATGAACCCGTGTCTCCTGTGTTGGCAGCAGACTGTTTACCACTGAGCCACCAGGGAAGCCCCCGTCTCCCGTCTCTTGAACCCACTTCTGTATCCCTTGCTGCCACAGGCAGCAGCTCCTGCTGTCCGGAGGCTTCTCTTCCTGTGCCCTCTGGCTTGTGTCTGTTCCTCTTCCTGGACCATCACACGCTTAGAGAGCCTTCCTCTTCCTCGCGGAAGGCAGCTCCCCCGCCCGGATGCCCAGAGCACCCTGCACCTGACTCCTGCCTCTCTTCCCTCTTGGAGCCCCCTCTCCGTGATCTCTGCCTCTCTCACTGGACGGCTGGAGTTGGCCTTATTTCCTCTTGCAGCCCGAGCACCAGGCTTAGATGCCAAGAGAGCAGCTGGGGGCCCTTTTGTGTGGAGACCCTTGCCGGTTGGAGAGGCAGATTGCTCATTTCCCAGTGGTCTGAACCGGTGTTGCTCGAGGGTTTGACCACCACGGCTCCCGCGATGAGTGCTGACAGGCAAGACACCGCCGGGGACAGACCCAGCTGCTTTCACCCACGGCTTGCAGCATTCTCGAGAAATTCAGAGAATGAGTATGTGTGAGGGATATGCACCATCCGGCCTTTCCTTCCAGCCTGCCTCCCTCCCGCCCCTCCTCCCTTCTGCAAACGTTGTCACCTTATGTGGTTTTTTTTTGCTAAACGTTATTTGCAATTCGTCTCACAACTGCTCATAACCCACCTGCCTGAATCGAAGCAATAATATTCAGAACGCCGGGTCTGTCCTCATCAAGATTTTTATGCCTGGTAAAGATTTAGATTCAAATTTGCGATGGTGTTGGGTACTGGTATTTGATACCCTTCAGGAGCCCTTGTCTGTCGGAAGAAGTGGGGATTGAGTGATATAGCTGTTGAGAGCTCGAACTTTGGGGTCAAACAGACCTGACCTAGAATTCCCCAGGCTGCCACACGAGCTCTGTGACCCTGGACAAGTTACTCAACTTTTATAAGCCTCCGTTTCTTCATCTATAAAATAGAAACAATAGTATTTCTTACCTCTGATGGTTATTGGAAACGTTGAATAAGATAATCTATGTAAGTCACCTAACTGTTCTTGTTTGGAGGATGTGGGTTAGAATTGACATCCGAATTGTTCATCTCAGAGGGAAGAGGAGAACCCTGGGTAGTAGATTGTTTCTCTCCGCTCATCTGAAAGCTCCCTAGGACACGGGCCACGTCTGATGTGTCCTGTGCCCCTGGTGCCCCCTGTAGACAACATGCGTGTTTGTGTGGATGCTCAGAAATCTAGAGTTCTGTCCTTGCTCTTTTCTTCTTTTGGGCGTGCTGGGGCTTTGTCCTGTGTGTGGTCTTTCTCTCGTTGCATCAGCGCAGGCGCCCCTCTAGTTGTGGCGCGCAGAGCGTGGCTCTCGGTCTGTGGGCTCAGTTGCCCTGTGGTATGTGGGATCTCCCTGGACCAGGGATTAAGCCTGTGTCCCCTGCGTTGGCAGGCAGATTCTCAACCACTGAGGAAGTCCCTGTATTTGTTCTTTTTTTTTCCTCCCCTTTTTGACCGCACCTGGCGGCATGTAGGATCTTAATTCCTTAGCAGATCCCTGTGGCATGTGGAATTTTTCTGGACCAGGGATTGAACCTGCACCCTCTGCAGTGTAAATGCAGAGTCTTAACCACCAGATGGCCAAGGACGTCCTCCGTACTTGTTAATGTGCAGGCTTGAGGAAAGAAGCATGGCCCCTGAGCAAAGGGCACGGGAGGGAAAGCTCAAGCTGACTGCCCAAGCAGCACCAGGGTGCCCCACCACCCTGCACATGCATCACTGGCAGGAGTCAAGGGAAATCTGCTCAGCCAGCCAGCAAGACCTGTTTTAGGACCTAAAGAGCCCCAGACGTAGAGCAAGAAAGAGCGGGGTGCAGTGGGGTTCAGCCTTTGATCGGGCTCCTCTCCCCGCAGGCCGCCGAGAAGGGTCACGTGGACATCTGCTCCCTCCTGCTGCAGCACAGCCCAGCCCTGAAGGCTGTCCGGGACCGGAAGGCCCGGCTCGCCTGCGACCTGCTGCCTGGCAACAGTGACCTGCGGGACCTGCTGGCCAGCTGAGTCGCCGCCTCCTGTCTCAGCCAGCGCACCAAGGACTCAGACTGGCCCTCCCAGCCCCCACCTGGACCGCACCCGAGCCGCAGGGTGAGAGCCTGAGGCCGAAGGAACCCAGCAGAGCCTCGTTCTGGCCCCTCGAAGCAGGGGATTCACATTGCGGGGGCTGCCAGGGTTACCGCCTGGACAGATGATCGTATTCTAAATTAGCTCATGTGGAAACATCTATCCATTTAGAAAAAATAAACTTATAGCCTTACCTCATCCCCTGCACAGAAATAAATTTGGAGGTAAGACCCAAATCTGAAAATATAAAACTATGTGAGCATGAGAAGAAGCTGTGGAATACATGACACATGAAAAGCTGCTTTCTAGCCAGATGACCTTGGTACAAGTCCCTGTACCCATTGTGTCCCGTGTCCCCATCTCTCAGATAGGAGTGACTGAGGTGGGGTCCTCGTGGGGATGAGACGAGTGAAGCTCTGAGGAGCATTGAGAGGGCGCCGAGCCTTGCAGACAGCATTTGAGCTCCGGAAAACCTGACCCACACCTGCATCGACCATAATCTCACTCATGTTGACTGAGAGACTGCAAAGTGCTGTTGCTTCACATTGCATTCCTTGCTAATTACTAGCGAGGTTGAATGCCTGTCTTCTGTGACCTTCTTGTTCAAATTTTTAATTAAAAAAAAATTTTTTTTTGACTCATGGGAGGGTTCGTGTGTTTTGGGTGTTGATCCTTTGTTTTGTATATGTATCTTTTTCATGCTGACTTGTCTCAGCTGTGTGTGTTGTTACCTGTTTAGGAAAATTGATACAGTGGATGGCAGTTTGGCAATATCTACTAAAATTTAAGTGAGCAAGACCAATACTTCTAATTTCTCTGTAGCTCCCTAGAGAAATATCCATGTATACAAAGTTATTGTGTTATTGTGTGTGTGTGTGTGTGTGATCTTAGTTCCCTCACCCAGGATGGAAGCCGCGTACCCTGCATTAGAAGCACCGAGCCTTAACCGCAGGTCCCCAGAGATGTTTATTTACAGATGCATTTACAAAGATGCGCGCTGGAGCACGGGGTGAAATGTTAACAAAAGGAAAAAAACAGTAGCGTGAACCCCAGCGCTCCCAGTGGGGACAAGGAAGACCACCGAGCAGCCGGCAGAGAGGAGGGTCCCGCCCATGCGTGCAGCCTGTGCCGACGTGGAGAGAGTGCGGAGTCGTGACCACAGCAGAGTAGGTGGAGCCACGTAGGAACACTGACACACACTCAGGAGGAGGTGTGTGAAGCTGCACCTGCTGTTTCCCCAGGTGGGGGTCCCGAGCTTGATTTGCTATGTGTGGACTTATTTTATAAGAGGTAATTTTTTTCCTTGATAAAGTAATACCAACAATAAATTAATGCTAGTTAGCTCCATGTGAGTACCAGCAGGCTTCCGCTGAGCATTTCAGATGCAGCATCGATGCCCTCGCCCTGGAATGTTGGAGGAGAGGAGTCGTGGTGTCGGCGGGCAGTGGAGTCCGAGTTCAAATCCTGCTTATTTTTGTCGGTTTCACTTCACTCTCCTCAGGACCACAGGCCAAAAATCACCTTTGAGAAAAACACCCTGGACCATAAGCACAGAAGAGTTTCTCTAAAAAACCCTGGGCTCCCCAGGTCTCGGAGCTCAGAAGCTGACTGCGGTTGGGCCCTTGGCTCTCCCTCCCCCACACCCATCCTGCTCATCTCTCTGCTCATGTGACTTCGAGGCCAGAGTCTTACTCACCAGCTATCAGGTTTCCTTTCAAAGGTCAAAGCAGAAATTCAAGGCACAGCTGGGTGGAAGGCATGCTTGGTATCTTAGGGAGAATCAGGAAGGTTGACCAGTAGCTGTAGACGAATCACTTTGCAACTGGGTTAATGGTTAACGTTTGTTCTTGGACTTGGAGCGCATCTTAACCTCACCTTCCTGGGGAAGGATGTGCCCCAGGCCCGGCAGGGCGTCTGGCTGGGGACCTGCATATGAGCCATGGAAGTCTCTTCCAGAGGCGTGAGTGCCAATGACAGACTGCGCTTGGCTCCTGATGGTGGCCTAGCTTAGTACGTTGAACTTGACCATTGCAGTGGTGAGGGGGCAGGGGGTTGCCTGGGGAAGGAAACCAGTGGGAGCAGCCAGGTTTCAGCCTGGAAACTGGCCGAGAGGTGGGAAGTCACTTGGTTTCTTCCTATAGGAGCCAGAAAGCTTCTGAGGCAGAAGTCAGTCTCTTCGGCCTCTCCTGTAGAGGTCCACTTTGGGATTCTGGCCTCCTATTGCCAGGGGGTTGGAGAAGGAAATGGCAACCCACTCCAGTGTTCTTGCCTGGAGAATCCCAGGGACGGGGGAGCCTGGTGGGCTTCCGTCTATGGGGTCACACAGAGTCGGACACGACTGAAGTGACTTAGCAGTAGCAGTAGCATTGCCAGGGGGTAGTCGCGCCATCTCCCAGGACCTCCCGCAGCCAGCCCACGGTCTCCCTCCACAGCAACACGGAGGCTCACACTTCTTTTTCTCCATGGTGTCTACACTTAGGAGCATGCGTGTATGCTAAGTCGCTTCAGCTGTGTCTGACTCTTTGCGACCCCATGGGCTGGAGCCCGCTAGGCTCCTCTGTCCTTGGGATTCTCCAGGCAAGAAAACTGGAGTAGGTTGCCATGCCCTCCTCCAAGGGATCTTCCCAACCCAGGGTTCAAACCAGCATCTTCTGCATTGGCAGACAGATTTTTTTTTACCACTAGCGCTGCCTGAGAAGCCCACACTTGGGAGAATGGGAGCTATTTCCCCTTGAACCTGAGCTGGTGGCCCCGTGTCCAGGATGTGTGCTGATTGGTTGAAGCACCTCTGAGTAGGTGCAGGATGGGGGTGTCTGAGGATGCAGCTGACTCAGCTCAGAACAGCTCCTTCTCCTGCCTGCGGCGGGCTAAGTGCCCAAGGCAGTATTTTGGTGAGGGTTACAGAGCCACAGAGTTATCTGGCCCGGGCCCAGGCCTCTGCCTTGCCCTCCCCCCGCCCCCCGCTGGCTCTATAAAAGGGCTGAGCTGCTGGGCTCCTCTCACTGGGGGCCTGAGAGCGGGGGACCATGAATTTCATCAGCATCCGGCAGTTGGTGAGGACTTGGGGCCGGGAGGTGGCCTGGGCGCCCCGGGACTGTCTCAGCAGAATAAGGGGGTCGGGCAGCTGCTTCGTGTGGCCTGAGGAGGTTTGAGGAGTAGAAACGTGAGGTTCCGTCCTGGTCTGTCTGCCCAGGTCTCACGTGAGAGCCTAGGGAAAGAGAGAGGGAGGAGACAGTGAGGAAGGGGCCAGGCAACGGTCAACAAGAGATTCCTTGCGTTCAGTGGGTTCTGCCCTTGACTGGTGGCAGGAGTGGGGCGGGAAGAACTCCTTGTGTTCAGTGGGTTCTGCCCTTGACTGGTGGCAGGAGTGGGGCGGGAAGAACTCCTTGCGTTCAGTGGGTTCTGCCCTTGACTGGTGGCAGGAGTGGGGCGGGAAGAACTCCTTGAGTTCAGTGGGTTCTGCCCTTGACTGGTGGCAGGAGTGGGGCGGGAAGAACTCCTTGCGTTCAGTGGGTTCTGCCCTTGACTGTGGCAGGAGTGGGGTGGGAAGCGGCACGTTACCCCGGGAGACACGAGTGTGGCCCAGGTGCTGGGTGAGCTCAGTTGTGCTGCTGGTCGTTGCTGGGGAAGTGGTCTGGAGGGTCTGACCGCGTTGGCTGGGGAAGGGCAGAAGGTGCTCGAGTTCCCTGGGCAGTGAGAGAAGCAGGGACACCAGTGACACTTCAGGCTGTCCGTTGCGGGACGCTGGGCATGGAGGCCGCAGGTGTCACTTTGCCCCACAGGCCCCACTGCCAGCCAGTTCAGCCTATGCTGGGAGGCGGGTTGCAGGACCCAGGAATTGTTTGATTGCCTAGGTTCACTTTAGAAGGGAATGGAATAGAATCGTGGGTGGCTGGAAGCCATACATTCTGCCATCCTATCATTCCAGCCTCTTCTCTCCCCTTAACTTGCTTCTTCCTGGGTGCTGCCAGCTCCTGAATCCTGGGGGCGGGGGCCAGGGGAGGGCTGTACAATGGGCTCTACCCTAAGCGCAGCCCCAGTAACTCATTTCATCTTCAGGACCGAGAGGAAAGAGCTAGCTTTACCCCCAAGTTATTATAAAGAGAGCTTCCCAAAGAGCCAAAATCTGAATGCAGGAATTTGGCATTTTACCCAGGAGGCATCTCCGCTGTCCCCCTACCCCCTGCCCCGACCTGGAGTCAGGTGGCAGTGTGGCGTGATCTGGTAGGAATGTAAGGACAACCACCCACAAGGGAGGCCCTGAGCTCACCTGGATGCGGCCCAGCAGTATAAATAGATGCGGCGTCAGGCGCCCGCTGCTGGGTTCTGCTGACAGGACAGAGTGGGCAGCAGCCAGCTGCCCTCCTGGGTCTCAGACGATGCTGTAGGTGGTGCGAGCCAACAAGGAGCGGGTGGACCGCCACGGCACCCTGCACAGATCCCGATCGGCTCACTGATCTGGGTATGCCAGCTCCTGGCAGGACCTCCCGTCCAGCACAATTGTGTCTTCTAAGTTTAGTCACTCGTCGTATCTGACTCTTGCGACCCCATGGGCTGCAGCCCGCCAGGCTCCCCTGTGCAGGGGATTCTTCAGGCAAGAAAACTGGAGTGGGCAGCCATTGCCTTAGAGCTCCTCCTGATTTTCCTGAGTCTTTGTTCTCATCTGTTCCTACAGGTAAGTGGAGAGAGAGTTGAAAGGACGAAATTGGAATGTGGGCATGGAGTTCCTGATCCTGGAGGGGGGCTTCGCAGCTGGAGGCTGGGGCCCCAGGAAGCCGAGGCCCGGGAGAGGCAGAAACTGGACGAGGAGAAGAGGCGGCGAGTGAGTGGCTGGGGCAGCGCCCCGGGGCGCTGGGTGCGGGCAGGCTGAGCAGCGGGGCTCAGGGGCTGATAGCCTGGGCGGGCACTCCTGCTGCCTAAAGACGAGGGTGAGACCAACCAAGAAATGCCCTAGGGCTCCAGCAGCTGACGGTTGGCATGGTCCTGTTTCTGCCACAGCTTGAAAGATTTAACAGTTCCAGAACTAACTTGGAGAACCTGGCTGATTTGGAAAAGTTGGTTCAAAGACGGAAAGAAAAGCGACTGAAACGCAGGGTCCCCCCCAAGGCACCCCAGCCTGAGGTCAAGGTGAGCAAGGGCGCCACCACCCCTGGGCTGGAGTTCATGAGCCGGAGCCCCCCGTTCCCATGAGAGGCCTGGGGAGGGGCTGCCCAGCCCGCACCTGGAGACCCCTTTGCCCCCGCTGTCAGTCTGCCTTGGCTGCTGGCAGAACAAAGTACAAGCTGGAGGCTTAGACAGCAGCTGTGTTAGTACAGTCTGCTCAGAGGCTGGCAGTCCGCGATCAGGGGCTGGTTCATCCCGAGGCTCTGGGGGTGGATCTGTCCATGCCTCTCCCCAGCTTAGGGGTTGGTGGTAATCTGCTGTCATTTCCTTAGTTTGTGGATGCCTTGCCCCAGACTCTGCTCTCAGCTCTCACACAGTCCACGAGGCCTTCCACGTGTACATGCCTGTATCCAAATGTCCCCTTTCAGTAAGGACTTGTCATATTGGAACAGGGCCCATCTACTCCAGGATGACCTCATCTTAAACAATTACAGCTACGGTGACCCCATTTCCAAGTAAGGTCACGCTCAGAGTGCTGGGGTTAGGACCTTAACATATGAGCTTGGAGGGGACACAGCTCAATCCATAACCCCACCCCATACCTGTTCAGTCTGTCTGCTGGGAGCACGATTTTTTTTTTTTAAGTTTGTATTTATGTAATTGGCTGTGTGGGGTCTTAATTGCATCATTTTGGATCTTTGGTTGCAGCGCATGGACTCTAGTTGTGGCTTTCGGACTTCGAAGCGCCCAAGCTCTGTAGTTTTGATGTGTGGGTGTAGTTGCTCTGTGGCATATGGGATCTTAGTTCCCTAATCAGGGATGGAACCCATGCCCCCTGCATTGCATGGGAGATTCTCAACCTTTGGACCACCAGAGAAGTCCCTGGGGGCAGGTTTTTTTAATCTGTTGTTTGTATAAGCTGATAGTGCGCTGGTCCTCAGCTGGCTCTCTGGTTAGACTGGTGAGGCCATGCTTTCCAGCAGCCTCTCGAGTGAGTGGGCCTTGTCCTTGAATTTATCTGACTTTCATGGTGGCTCAGATGGAGGAGACCAGGGTTCGATCCCTGGGTCAGGAAGATCCCCTGGAGTAGGAAATTACAACCCACTCCAGTATTCTTGCCTGGAGAAATCCCATGGACAGAGGAGCCTGGCGGCTGTAGTCCATGAGGTCACAAAGAGTCAGACATAACTGAGCAACTGACACTTTGATTTTACTCAGCCGCAGCCACAGGCCCAGCTGGAACCCGTGGACCTGGAGGTATTCCTGAAGGCAGCTGCTGAGAACCAGGAGGCCCTGATTGACAAGTACCTGGCAGACGGAGGGGACCCCAATGCCCATGACAAGGTAGCGAGGGTGGTGCAGGCATGGTGGATGCCTCGGAAACCACAGGGCTTTTGTTTCATGGGACACAAGTCCCATGGTGCCTCCTGAGTGGGTAGGGAGTGGGATTGGGAGCAAGGTCCTGGGGTGGGACCGCCAAGGGTGGCCAAGCTTCCTGCACCTGACCTCCCACTCTCTCCCCAGCTGCACCGCACGGCCTTGCACTGGGCCTGTCTGAAGGGTCACTGTGAGCTTGTGAACAAGCTGCTGGAGGCGGGTGCTGCTGTGGACGCTCGGGACTTGGTGAGACCCAGGGAAGGGCCACCCCCATGGCGAACCTCCCACTGGCTTCCCCAAACATCAGGGTGAGTTGGGTGCTTCTGTTTGCAGCTGGACAGGACCCCAGTGTTCTGGGCCTGCCGCAGAGGGCACCTGGACATTCTCAAACAGCTGCTTAACCGGGGCGCCCAGGTCAACGCCCGAGACAAGGTGAGGGCACAGGCTGGGGGGAAGCCCGATGCTCTTTGGGGGTCGGGACGCAGCCGTGCCAGCCTGCGATGACACCGCCGCCCCTCGCTGCTCCCTCAGATCTGGAGCACACCCCTGCACGTGGCCGTGCGCACGGGACACTGCGACTGCCTGGAGCACCTCATCGCCTGCGGGGCCCGCATCGACGCGCAGGACAAGGTCGGCTTCTGGTCACCAGAGGCTGGGGCGGCTCACCCCCAGGGCTGGGGACTGAGGGAACCCAAGCTCAGCCATGCATGGTGCCTGCTGACCTGCCTGCCCATCCCGGGGAGCGGGGCTGAGGAGGACACCCCGTCCCTGTCGACAGGAAGGCGACACGGCTCTGCACGAGGCAGTACGACATGGGCGCTACAGAGCCATGAAGCTGCTGCTGCTCTACGGGGCCGGGCTGGGCGTGCGCAACGCGGTGAGTGCGGGCGGGCGGGCGGGCGGGCGGCTCAGGGACGAGTGGGCACTGAGCCAGCGCCCTCCTTCCAGGCTTCAGTGACCCCAGTGCAGCTGGCCCGGGACTGGCAGAGGGGCGTTCAGGAAGCACTGCAGGCCCACGTCAGGCATACCCGGACCCGGTGCTGACGGCCTGCGGGACCGCTCACAGCCTCACTCCAGCCCCATCACCTCCCGCCCTCCCCGTGGTCCTTCCTTGGTACACCGCCCCGACCCCGGCCTGACTCCTTGTCTCAAGGCAGCCGTCAGACGGGGCCGCTCCGAGAAGGGGACAGTTGGAAAGTCTTCCTGCCTCCAGTCCTGGGGCTCAGCTGTGCCCAGCAGGGCGCGAGCTGAGAGCTGAGGCAGAGGACCCGGGTATGCAGGGCAGGAAACTGGGTCCAGTCGAGGGGCAGCAGGGGGTCGGCGCCAGGATGGAACGGGAAGGGAGCGAGCCTCAGGCTTCCGGGACCAGTGCAGGATACTGCTCGAGTCCACCGGGCCTGTGGCCAGGAGACAACCAGGCTCAGCCCTCCACGAGGGCCCGCCTGCCGTCAGGGGTGACATGTCACATGGCCAGCGCTATCCGGGCCACACAGGTGCCCTTGGGCACAGGTTTCTCCAGGGGCCTCAGTTCCTATCAGCAGCAACCCTGATAGCGTCCGAAGTGGCTCCAGACACTTCAGCCTTGAGGCTCTGAGCTGGGTCTGCTGTCTGGAGGGGGCTGCTCAGCGGGTTTGAGCCCCCCAGCACAGAAGGCCAGCCCCAGCCCGGTTGCCTCAGCAGCCCCAGGGCTGATGAGCTGGAGCTAACGTTTACCCCAGGGAAGCCTTGTGCCCTCAAGTTAGGCACGCCTGCCACACTCGTCCGCCAGCTGGCAGCTCCCTGCAGAGGAAGCACCCGGGTGCTGGGGGTTGCTTGTGGCCCACTCAGCTTCTGGGGCGGTGGCCCGTAACCCTACTCTGCCCTGGGTGCAGATGCCCCCCTGGCACGAGAGCGGCGCCATGGCCTGGCGCCTGTAGCCACGCTGTGTCACCCACCTTCAGGGCAGGACGCGGAGGGCTCTGAGCTCACCTGCTCCTTTCCCCTCTCTCCCGACGAGGAGGCCTAAGGCCCAGCCTCCACACACCCCCTAAAGCTTCCTCTCACCATCCTTCCCAGGTCACGCTGCACACGTACAGACTTGTGCCTATACCGCTGGCGGGGCTGGGTCCTTTAATGCCAGAAAGCAAACCTTTGAGAACAATTTTGCCCCAAATGGAGAACCACAGGCAGAGGGATGGGCTCCCAGACGGGTCAGCCTCCCTCACGTGAGGAACCTGGGCTGACAGCCACTCTGCAGCAGTTATTTTTAGTCTCAGTGGCCGCCCTTCTCAGGCCAAGGACAAGGCAATTTCTACCCTGTGAAAAAGCTGGCAAGAGCTCCGAAGGACGGCCGCACACCCCCTCACACGGGCAGCTCCTGCCCTGTCATGACAGAGCCCCCTATTCACCCAGACATGGGGGCCATGGGCAAACAGGCGGTCAAGTCCACGGAGAAGACAACTTCCCATCTAGAAAATGGGGACACTTAAGTGACAAGACAGAAATACCTTTTTATACGCATCACTATTTTTTGTTCATTAAAACTGGTTGATTATCCATCATGGCCTGGTTGTCTGTTCTGGGCCAGAAGGGCCAGTTCCACTGGCCCTGGGTTCGTCTTCCTCAGCAGCAAGGCCCAGCCAGGCCTGATCACCATGCTGGCCTGAGAGCAAGACCGGCCCCTGAAAGCAGAGCAGGCAGGCAGGGCAGTGCTTCTCAGCTAGGCTGCCTGTTAGAATGAGGAGGGAAGATTTCAAAAATCCTCATATGGGATTTCCCTGGTGGCTCAGTAGTTAAGAATCCACCTGCCAACACAGGCAACATGGGTTCAATCCCTGGTCCAGGAAGATCCCACATGCAGCGCAAACTAAGCCTGTGAGCCACAACTGCTGAGCCTGTGCTCTAGAGCCTGGGAGCAACTATTGAAGCCCACACGCCTAGAGCCTGCGCTCAGCACCAAGAGAAGCCACAACTGAGAATGGCGCCCACTCACAGCTAGAGGGAAACAAGCGCAGCAACGAAGATTCAGCACAGTCAAAACAATAAATTTTAAAAAATCCTGATGTTCAGGGAATTCTGAAAATTCTCTGGTGGTCCAGTGCTTCCACTGCAGGGGGCAAGGGTTCAATCACTAGTCAGGGAACTAAGATCCGGCATGCCATATGGCCAAAAGGTTAAAAGAACACAAAACCTTGATGTCCAGCCTGAGTAAATCAGAATCCCAAGGGGTCCAGGAATAAGCATTTTCATACAGTTGACATGCCTGTCTATGAAGGTGATCCTAAGGAATCTTATTTTTTAAAAAAACGGCAAACAGCACCTGGAATGATCTCAGGATACAAAAACCTTTTTCTATATACTAGTGATGATTCTGAATACTAAAACACACAGTACTACTTATAATTTGCTAAAAAGGAAACCCACTTAGGTGTAAATCATACAAAACATGTAAGGACCTGTAGGCTGAAAACTACACAGTGCTGATGAATGAAATCAAATTTAAATAGATGGAGATATACACACGGATTGAAAGATGTAACCAAATAAAGATGTCAGTGCCACCTAAATTGATACACAGGTTTAACCAGTTCCTGACAAAATCCCAGCAAAGTTTTTTCTTTGTAGATTAGACAAGTTATTTTAAAATTTAAAACATACAACTCTGGAGAAGAACAAAATGAGAGAAATCAGTCTACTGATTTCAGGGAACTACTAAATAGCTCCTAGGTGGCGCTAGTGGTAAAGAACCTGCCTGCCAATGCTGGAGACAACAGTTAAGAAATGCGGGCTTGATCCCTGGGTCAGGAAGATTCCCTGGTGGAGGGCATGGCAACATACTCCAGTGTTCTTGCCTGGAGAATCCCATGGACAGAAGAGCCAGGCGGGCTACAGTCCATGGGACTGCAGAGTTGGACACAACTGAAATCACTCAATCATCAAGACAGGGTGGTACCAACAGAGAGACAGACACATCAGTCAGTGGAGCAGAACAGATGACTCAGAAATAGATAAAACAAACACGCCAGAAGATCCAAAAGTTATTCACTGGAGGAAAGATATGCTTTACAACAAATGGTACTGAAGGTAATGGACATCTATAGGCAAAAAAAAACACCACCCTTTACTCAAAATGGATCACAAAGGGCTTCCCTGGTGGCTCAGTGGTAAAGAACCCACCTGCCAATGTACAAGACACGGGCTTGACCCCTGGTCTGGGAGGACCCCGCATACCATGGAACAATTAAGCCCATGAGCCACAACTACTGAGCCTGTGCTCTAGAGCCCAGGAACCACAACTACTGAGCCTGTGCTCTAGAGCCTGCTCCACAACAAGAGCAGCCACAGCAGTAAGCCTGCAGACTGCAGCCAAGAGCAGCCCCCGTTCTTGGCAACTAGAGAAAAGCCCGAGCAGCAAAGAAGACCAAGCACAGCCAAAACTAAATAATTTAAAAAAAAAAAAAAACTTAAATGCAATGAAAAACTATAAACACTTTATAAAAACAATCTTCACTATCAAGTCTAAATAAAAAAAGAATAGGTAAAGATTTCTTAGGTGGTTTAGTCGCTAAATCATGTCTGACTCTTGTGATCCCATGGACTGTATATAGCCCACCAAGCTCCTCTGTCAATGGGATTCTCCAGGCAAAAATACTGGAGTGGGCTGCCATTTTATAACACCAAAAGCATGATCCATAAAAAATGAGTAAACTGGAATTCATCAAAATTTATTTCTGCTCTATAAAAAATCCCGTTAAGATAAAAAAAAAATAAGCTACAGACTGGGAGAAAATATTTGCAAACCAAAAACCCAATAATGCCTAGTAATTCTCAAAACTCAGCAGTAAAAAAACCAAACAATCTAATTGGAAAATGGACAAAAGACATAAACAGACTTTTCACAAAGTGAAATAAGCACATGAAAAAAATACACATTATGGAAATGCAAATAAAATCCACAATGAGACAGCACTACACACTTACCAGAAGGGCTAAAATACTTGACACCAAGTCCTGGGGAGGACGTGGAAAAAAACTCAACATATTGCTGGTGGGAATGTAAAGTTGTACAGGTGCTCTGAAAAGGTTTGGCAGTTTCTTTTAAAACCTAAATATGCAATAACCGTACAAACCTGGCAACTGCATGTCTAATCATTTAGCTCAGGGAAAAGAAAACCAATGTTTGCACAAGAACCTGTGATGAATGTTCATAGCAGCTTTATTTGGAATAGCCAAAAACCTGGAAACCACCCAGATGTCCTTAGACAGGACAGTGAGTCTGTGGTGGAATACCACACAGCAATCACGAAGCAACAATTGACTGACACGCGCAACAGCCTGGAGGAGACTCCAGAACAATGTGTTGAGTGAAAACAGCCAGTCCCAACACTTACATACCATAGGATCCCATTTATACAACATTCTTGAAATGACAAAACTACAGAGATGATGTACAGATTAGTGGTTGCCAGGGATTAGGGGTAGTGGCCAGAGGGGGTGGGTGTGGCTTTAAGGGCGTCTGTTGGAGGGAGATCCCAGTGAGGAACAGTTCTGTGTCTACACTGAAGTGGTGGTTACACACACCTACATGTGATAAGATGCTACAGAACTACACGCCCACGTTGCCCCAGAGTCAGATTCCTGGTCTCCATACTGTAACTATGTAAGACAGTGTGATCGTGGGGGAAAACTGAGGGAAGGACACGTGGGACTTCTATCTGCAACTTCCTATGAATCTGTCATTATTTCAAAGTAAAAAGTTACGGAGAAAATAGGAAGAAATGCTCTAAATAGCTCTAAATGCAACTTGGTGTCCTGGGTTGGGTCCTGCAACAGAAAAGGACATTATGGAAAATCTGATAAAAATCTAAGTGAAGTCTGTAATTTAATAGTTTTGTACCAGTGTTGATTTTTTAATTTTGGTAAGTGCACCAAGGTTCTAGAAGATGTTAACATTCAGGGAAGCAGGCGTGATCTGTGAATATAAAATAATTTTACAGAATAAAATCCTGATGGCTGGACTGAGTAAATCAAGAATCCCTGGGTGGGTGGTTGGGGGCAGCGGCCCAGGGGGCAGTATATTTAACTTGCCGTGTGATTCCAACGTGCAGCCAAGGTTAACAAACACTCTTCTGCAGAGAGAAAAAATTTTCAAGTATCTATTTCCCACCTGGGTTTGCTCTTGGGAGAGAATTCCTTGAGAAGAGTTTCTAAGTGAGCATGCCAATGTTTTTTGGGCTTCACTCCCACCGATCCTGGATTAGGACCCAAATGCCACTGAGAAAGGTTCCAGAAATCCTCCTGCCTCCCTCCCCGGCGTCCCCATGATGCCCCAGTTTCTGCGCAGCTAAAGCACCATGGAAGGTGGATGTAGGTAACCGGAAGATGACACAAACGCCTCCTTCTTCCCACTTCTCTAAAGCCCCGGAGAGCTGGAACGGGAATAAAGCCAAGAGCTTAAAATGTTTCAGAGCTCTGAAAAACTTTTGATTTCACCTTTTTCCCAAAGAAAGGTGACGGGGATCTACCTGGTCCACACCCAGCCCTGCCTCCCTTGCTGCTCTCCATGCGCTTTCCAGCCCAAATAGCACCCCGGGGGCCTCCGGCGACCCATTCTGGGATCCAACGACAACGGATCGGGTGCATCACAGCAATCCCCTCCCCCCACCTGTGACCTCTTCTTAACACATGGAAAACGACAATACTGTTAGTGGCCACTGAGCCAGGCAGGCAGAGGAGCAGCAGGAAGAAGGGGCTCCTGAACCCCGCAGGGGCCAGTTGCTCGCTCCGTGCCTGGGAAAGGGCAAGAAGAGCCACCTCCATGGGAGGCAGCGGGCCTAGAGGGACACAGCTGCTTCCAGGTTTGGCACGTGGGACAGGCCAGGTGCGTGCTCGGAAGCATGGTGTCATAGGGAAGCCAACAAGGTTGCTGTGGCTAAGACCATGGATGTGAACCCCCAGCCCACAATGGTGCTCCTGGTTTGCTCAAGAAGTGCTGCCAGCAGCAGAAGGTTGGCAAATAAAGCAGAGAGAGTACAGGTCACAGCCACATGAAGGCAGTCACCGCACTCACATCGTGGCTTGGCCAAAAGAGGTATAAATACAGTGTCACAGGGAGGCTGGCCCTGGGGACTGGAGATGACGCTGTTCCTTTCATTCCATTCGGAAGCAGACCTGGAGGGCTGGCCCCCACTGACCCCCGTGTTCTAGGGGTGGGGGGACAGAACCTGCTGAAGGCTCCTGGCACTGATGTCTGGTTCGGAGGACAGCCAGGACTGCATGTACAAGGCCATCTAAAACGTGGCCTGCAGGGGATGGGATGGGCTGGCAGGAAGCTGCTTTCCGGCGTGCTCCAGTTCCCCACGTGCTTGTCTGTTCCCCAACCTCGGGCTGCTTGACAAGCGGCTAAACTCCTGGGTTCCGGCCGGGGCTCTCCTCTGCTGGGAGGCCAGGTCTGCTGTGGTTGGATCCTAGAGAGGAGAGGAGGGTCAGCGTTAGAGCATCAGTCAAGGGAGTGGGTCCTATGAAATCAGGTGTAAATCCTCTTTAGGAAGGGAGCGGGCGGGTGAGGAAGGGGAGCCTGAGGCCTCTTCCAGAGGCACTGAGGCAGAGCTGGGAGGATTTAGTTAGGAAAATGGTCAGCCTCTCGAGAGAAAACCACTGTTTGGATGGAGGCCATCCCGAGAGGCCGGGGAGGCAGGGCTGCTTCCCACGGGAGGCCAAGGCCACAGGGCCAGGCGGGAGACACCTGCCCTGGACAGCGCACCTGGCACCAGAAGGGAACGGTCACTGCCAGGCCTCCTGCCTTCTAGAAAAATGACCTGACCTGAGAAGTAGCAACAAGGGACAAGAAGTGCCCACTCACCCCATGGAGGAAGGCCTCCCTTCTGGGGAGAGGGGTCTGCAGGCCCCCAGCAGCTAACAGGGACAAGAAGTGCCCACTCACCCCACGGAGGAGGGCCTCCCTTCTGGGGAGAGAGGTCTGCAGGCCCCCAGCAGCTAACAGGGACAAGAAGTGCCCACTCACCCCCACGGAGGAGGGCCCCCCTTCTGGGGAGAGGGGTCTGCAGGGCCCCCAGCAGCTAACAGGGACAAGAAGTGCCCACTCACCCCACGGAGGAAGGCCTCCCTTCTGGGGAGAGGGGTCTGCAGGCCCCCAGCAGCTAACAGGGACAAGAAGTGCCCACTCACCCCACGGAGGAGGGCCTCCCTTCTGGGGAGAGAGGTCTGCAGGCCCCCAGCAGCTAACAGGGACAAGAAGTGCCCACTCACCCCCACGGAGGAGGGCCCCCCTTCTGGGGAGAGGGGTCTGCAGGGCCCCCAGCAGCTAACAGGGACAAGAAGTGCCCACTCACCCCACGGAGGAAGGCCTCCCTTCTGGGGAGAGAGGTCTGCAGGCCCCCAGCAGCTAACAGGGACAAGAAGTGCCCACTCACCCCACGGAGGAGGGCCCCCCTTCTGGGGAGAGAGGTCTGCAGGCCCCCAGCAGCTAACAGGGACAAGAAGTGCCCACTCACCCCACGGAGGAGGGCCCCCCTTCTGGGGAGAGAGGTCTGCAGGCCCCCAGCAGCTAACAGGGACAAGAAGTGCCCACTCACCCCACAGAGGAAGGCCTCCCTTCTGGGGAGAGAGGTCTGCAGGGCCCCCAGCAGCTAACAGGGACAAGAAGTGCCCACTCACCCCACGGAGGAAGGCCTCCCTTCTGGGGAGAGAGGTCTGCAGGGCCCCCAGCAGCTAACAGGCTGGGGAAGGGAAGCAAAGAGGAGGTAAAGTAAAAGGAGAGAGATTTACCTGGGGTGTTGTCTTAAACAAAAAATGCTCACTAGTCCACAGTCAATTATCAACTGCAGTTTCCAAATGTGCCAAAGAGGGAAAGGTCTATCGGGAAGGCTAGAGAGAGAGCAGAGGAAGAGGCGGGGAGGAGGGGAGAGAGAGAGGATACGAGCTATGAAGCTGTACCCGCAGGGCCCCCCGCTCGGCAGTGCTGCTGAGACAAGGCCACGAAGCCAGAGGGGCCTGGGAGGCTCGGCACTGAGCACGGACTCTCCCTGGTAACCCCACTCAGCGAACGATGGACATGGAGAGCTTCCAAATTTCAAACAGCAGACCAGGGCTCAGAAAGCGGTGTCGAAGAGCATTTCTAGATTTGTGGGTCTTGGTGACAACGACTCAACTCCACTGTCATAGCTCAAAGGCAGCCGCATGCAAGCCATCAGCAGAAGGGCACTTCCAATAAAACTCTATGAGAATGGGCAAGTCAAGACTTGGCCCTTAGGCCATTTGCCGACCCAGCTGTGTGCAGCTGCAAATTATGGTGCTTTCCAAGCATTTCAATAAAAGTAATTCTCTGCTGGGGAACCTAGAGCCGGAGTCACTCTGAAGGCAGTTCTCACCTGCACTGTTTCACCAGGGCACTGGGACATGTCCACTGAGCTCCCTCAGCCACAAAGCACGAGGTTAAGAGAGATGAAATGCAAGACCCTGAGGGCTGCCCAGGGCCAACACTGGGCTGCATTTAGGAAAGAATTAACATTGTGACTATAGAACAGGGGCTAGTAATCCATTACAAAGAAGAAAAGACCCACAGGCCACTATGAACCATTCCCCCAGTGGACTGTCCAACAAGTGGCTGAAACCACAAAAAGATTTTTTAAAAAAACTCTGGGTATATGGTAAAAGATGACAGGAAAACCAGGGTTCTTAGGTTTGTACCTTAACTACAACCTGTGCAGTCTGAGTAGTGGATGGAGCCAGAAAAGGCTCACACAGGAGAAAACAAACCAAAAGGCTCACATTCTGAAAAACAAAATCGCCCTGGGTTTTGAGACCCGAGTCTAAAGAGATGGTGTGAATTTCTGTGCAAGGGGTGTCTCACAAAATAAAAGAAGGTCACGGTGGGTAAACACGGGAGCGGGCTGAAGGGAATGAAGGATCTGTTCATTCAGAAAGGGCCGAGACTGTGCCCAGCTCCAGGACCCAGCATAACCCGGGAGTCCTTCACCAGCACCAGACTCATGGAATGGAGCCACCGCAAGGCCCGGGGTGGGCTCTGCCCCTCACATCTCAGGAAGCACCTGTCCGTTACTGAAACATGTTTTCTTCTCAACTGAGGCTCCAATAACCAGACCCATTTTCTGTGTGGCACCACAACCCACAGGCCAAGGGTGCGCCCAGGTTCTAAGCCAGAGTGCCTGTCTCTCCTGGCCTCCAACTCTCATTTGGAAAATGGGCGTAACAACTACCACTTCTCAGAGCTTCAGGGAAGTTATCTTAGCTGAGTCAGGACAAAGCGGGCTCTCAACACAGTGCAAGGCACAGGCAGCCTTCAGGAAGATCTCGGTGTCCCCACTGCAGGGTGGGATGCGGTGGGGGATGGGGCAAGGGGAGTCAGACCCCTGCAGGCCCCCTTTGGCCTCTCCAAAGCCCCACCAAACCCTGCAGGCCCTCAGACCCCCACCCAGGAGCTTCCTGAACAAGGAAGGCAGGAAAGCTCTCTGACCTGTCCTACCGCTCCCACCAAAGCCCCTAGTTTACAGACTCGTTTTTGTTTTCCCTCCTTACACAGTTAGGGTGGGGTTTCCCCTCTCCCCCTGCAGAGTCCGCTTTCTCCTGCTCCCAGGGGAGTCCCACGGGAGGGGTACCCTGAACAAACGCCTCAGCAGGTGCCCCTTTTGGTTCTGGGATGGGGTCCACCCGCCACCCAACCTCTGAGTCAGGCCCACTGGACCTAAATCTTCATTTTCCAGGTGCTGTGCTGTGCTTAGTCATTCAGTCATGTCCGACTCTTTGCGACCCCATGGACTGTAGCCCACCACGCTCCTCTTTCCATGGGGATTCTCCAGGCAAGAAAACTAGAGTGGGTTGCCAGGCCCTCCTCCAGGGGATCTTCCCTAAATGACCAACAGTGTGTCTAAATCCACCCTTACTCCCATTTAGCAACTACAGCTAACCCTTAAACAACTCAGGTTTGAACCGTGTGGGTCCACTTACATGTGGGTTTCTTTCCGATAGTAAATACTACAGCACTGCACAGGCCATAGCTGACTGAATCTGTGGATGTGGAATTGCGGATACAGAGGACCAACCATATGATATGCACAGATTTTTCTACTGCACAGGGAACTGGTGCCCCTTACCCATGTTATTCAAGGGTAAATTGTATTCCCTAAATAAACCACTCCCCCCACAGGCCCTTGAGAAGAAACGCTGACCTATGTGCTCTACTCAAAACGCCAGCTGGGTTGTAGCTCAGTATTGTCCAAATTATTAAAAACACAAGGAGGGAGACAGAAAAGGATGGGGAGTCTACGGCCATACCACCCTGAACGCTCCCGATCTCGTCTGATCTCGGAAGCTAAGCAGGGTCGGGCCTGGTTAGTACTTGGATGGGAGAAAAGGATGGGGAGATGAAAGGAGAAAGAACAGAGAGAGCAGGGCGAGGCAGAGAACAGGGCCGTGTGTGTGCAGCCGGGAGGGCAGAGGGCAGGCTCACCCTGGGGTCAACATTGCGGGACCTGGGCTTACCTGGGGAGGTGGCCGCCTTGTTACCGAGGAGCCTGGTCTGGCTGCCAGGGATGGCCAGAAGCTCTGTGTTCTCTGGGGACTGTGGCAGCGCCTGCGCGCGGGTGGCCAGGAGTGCATTGAGGTACTGCAACCGAGTGACCTGGGGTGCGGAAGCATTGCAACTGTGTGGGCGGGCGGGCGGGCAGGCGGGGTGAGACGAGGCCCCACGCCACCCGCCCCTGCCCTCCAGCGCTCAAACTAGGGGTGGGGCCACACCCTGCAGGACAGGGGAAAGCAAGTACCCAGGGCCATAGTAAGGGCTGTTAAGATCTCCAAGGACACCGGGTGCCTAGGCTGCCAGCAGACAAAGCAGCCAGGCAATCTGTCCTTCGGAGCAAGTACAAGGCTTTGCTCTGAGACTCAATCAAAAGCTAATCTAATAAACATGTGACCAGCCGCTCTAGCCCTTGGGGACACAAAGCTGGTTAAAAGCGAGCACTAAGGAGCAACCCAGATGGTCACCTTGATGAACTGTAGGTCCGAGAGGGCCCTCACGGTGTAGTCGGGACAGTACGCAGACAAGCGGGTGCCGTCAGTGGGCTCAGGCAGTGGGTCGTAGCGGATGGACTGGAGTGAGGATACGGGGGACTGGTGAACTGCAGAAAGGACAGTGATATCAGCTGTCAGTGGGGAATGGGCCAGCCCCGCCCAGCCTCTGAGATCCACCCCACTGATCACCCCAGCGAGGGAATGCAGCCCGGGACTCTGGACAGGAGGGCAAATGCGCTCCTCCTGGGACAGGTCTGGCAGGGGCGGGAAGAACAACAAAGAGGAGGCCTGAAGAAACCTTGCCCTTCCCTCCACACAGCTAGGAGACGATAAGGACCAGCAGGTCCCCAGGCAGACTGCCCTCCAAGAGGGGTCTGGGGAGCCCCCGCAGTGCCCACCCACCCCTGCCTCCAGCTCCAAGAGGAGAGTCCAGCTTACCCGAGGATGGTGCTGTCAGGGCGGAAACCCCGTAGTAGGTGAAGGCCCCATTCTCGAACTTCAAGCCCTCCTTACCAATCTCCACCTCTACCCTGCCCTGGTAGGAGTGGGGAGACAGGAAGGAAAAGAGGACAGGGAGAGGGATGGACAGGTCACCTTTCCTGCCAGTAAAGAGCAGGAGGACAGAGCACGGGCCCGCCTATTCAGGGGGCGTGCACCCGGGTGCTCCTCCTCCTACACCCTCCCCACATCCTGGCAAGCAGTGGGCTGCAGGCCGGCTGGCAATACCTGCAGGATGAGGATGAAGTAGTCCACCGGCCGGCTGCGCTGGTACAGGTAGTGGTGGGCGGCCAGGCGGTTGCTCTCGTCAAACCAGACTTCCTGGTTGACGCTGGGATGCTTCAGCAAGTGCAGGAGGACCTTCTCAGAGACCCGCAGCGGGCTGAAGACGTCCACCTCTGCCCCACAGCGGGAGAAAGGGATGGGACACCGTCCTCTGGGCCCAGCACAGCCCGTGTCAGCATACCGAAGCCCATCTTGGCTCCCCGGGCCTCCCCAACACCCACCGGACGCAGCTCTCGGTCGTCTGGCAGAGGACAGCCACCCTCCAGTGAACCGAGATGCTGACAGGACGGAAGAGAGGAGCGCCAGCAGTGGCCGGGGCGGCGGGGCGAGCCAGAGAGCAGGGGCGAGGCCCACCCCGGCTCTCACCTCGGGACAGGAAGCGCTGGGTGGCCAAGAGCAGCTGAGGTGAGATTTTCACTTTACAGTCGTCGTCAGACACCTTGAACAAGGAGAACTCCTCTTTCTGTCTGAGAGGGGCGTTCAGAGACGCAGGCTTCTTCTTCACTATGGTGTCTCCTGGGGTGGGGTGAAGAGGGCCTGCTGAGGTGCCAGGAGCCCTCCCCAACACAATCGGACCGAGGGGTTTGCTGCCGCTCCCGCCTCCAAAGCCTTGGGGCTCCTGGGGGAACGGTGTCAGGACCCCAGGCCCTGTCCTGGGCACTGCTGCTTTGCCAGAACCTGCCTTGCCACCCCCACCAGGCAATGATCCAGTACCCGCGTCAGAGGGTTAGTGGCCTGCGTTCCAGGGACAGCCTGAGAAGTAACAGAAAGGCCTGCTCCCCTCCCTGGAGTTGGGAGTAGATAATGCAGATGTAACAGCAAAAAGCTTACATAAAACAGCAGCCCCCCTCCAGAGCGTGAGTGGGAGCATCACTCGTGCCAAACAGCCGCTGATCTGCAGACCCCATCTGTGCCTATGGCTATCTGAGGAGCCAAACCAAGATGTCCCATTTGGGGAACAGGCACACGGGCAAAGAGATTCATGTGCAAACTCACGGGGGTGGGCAGCTAGTTTCTGGGGACCCTGTGAGCTCCCACCAAGTGTGGGCTGTGTTCACCCTGCAGGCTGCAGCCACCTGAGAGGCAGGCGCTCTGAAGACACAGTCACAGGCCCCAAGATCGTCCGGTTGGCAGGAACCTCTAGGCAGTAAAGCAGGGGGTTGTCTGAGAACTTCTACAATGTACAGCAGGACAAGAGGCCAAGGAAGAGGAAGACTGCGCAGCGCCCATTCAGGCCAGAGCCTAGTCCAGTGCCGAGACTGCAAAGCCACCAAGGGACGGTCCAGCCACAGGTGAGCCCCCTCCTGTGAGAGGCAATCCCAGCCCCCGAAGGGTAAGGACATGGGCCTGGGGACGTGACAGCTCTGCCCCGAGATCCAGCCCCACTTTGAACAACATGGGGACCTCCAGCCTCTGATATACACATGTCTCCATAAGCTCGAGACCAGCTGAGCTGGAAACACACAGGAGCCCGGACTCACGGTAGTCTTCAGACTCATCCAGGATCTCGGACTTAATGATCTCCTCGATGACGTCCTCCAGGGTGACCAGGCCCAGCACCTCGTAGAAGGGGTCACCTTCGCCCTCGTTGTTCACCTTCTGCACGATGGCCAGGTGGGACTTCCCTGGAGGGAGAGGACGCTCACGTTACAGCTTGCTGGAGGCCTCTTGTTTTCCCTCATCCCAACCGACAAGCCCACCACAAGGATGGAAGCTGATTTGTGTTCCCACGATGCGCCACGCATCAGGAGAGGTTATTCCTAGCTTCTCACTACCTAAGGCTCTCCACGTGCCCGTGAGGATTAAATCCAAGACCCCACGTCCACCTGCCCAAGGCTCCCCAGGCAGCGGCGGAGCTGGAGTCACCCCAGGTCTGCACGACTCCACGCCACAAACATGGTTCAGACAAGAGGATCTGGACCAGAAGAGACACAGTGAAGAGCGACTGGCCCGAGGACACAGGACCCTGATGCCAGAGACGCCAGCTCCCCAGGGGCCACCTGGCTGCAGGAGCCAAGGGGGCCACGCTGGAAGTCTCCAGGGAAAGCAGTCCCAGTTCTGAACACTGCCCTGTATTTTCACAAAAGTCATGCAGGGGGATGAAGACAGTGGTAACCTGGGCAGCTAGAGCCCAAACTGTGTGAGAGGAAGAGCATGAGGCTGTGACTCTTGTCCCTCCTCCTCAGGGACAGGGGAGCTCGTTTAAACAGAAAATGTAAGCTTGAGAGAAGCCCAGCCTCAGAAAGCTGGGGACTGCTGCAGAAACCTCAAGAATTTACTCTGCTTCAGCTAAGTGCTTTCCCTCTAATAAACCTTTGTTATTGTTGCTGTTTAGTCACTAAGTTGTGTCCAGTTCTTTGTGATGTTCATGGGATTTTCCTGGTAAGAATACTGGAGTGGGCTGCCATTTTCTTCTCCAGGAGATCTTCCCAACCCAGGGACTGAACCCACAACTCCTACATTGGCAGAGATCAAATTGCCAACATCCGCTGGATCATGGAAAAAGCAAGAGAGTTCCAGAAAAACATCTATTTCTGCTTCATTGACCATGCCAAAGCCTTTGACTGTGTGGATCACAATAAACTGTAGAAACTTCTGAAAGAGATGAGAATACCAGACCACCGGACCTGCCTCTTGAGAAACCTGTATGCGGGTCAGGAAGCAACAGTTAGAACTGGACATGGAACAACAGATTGGTTCCAAATAGGAAAAGGAGTACTTCAAGGTTGTATATCGTCACCCTGTTTATTTAACTTATATGCAGAGTACATCATGAGAAACTGGGCTGGAGGAAGCACAAGCTGGAATCAAGACTGCCAGGAGGAATATCAATAACCTCAGATATGCAGATGACACCACCCTTATGGCAGAAAGTGAAGAACTAAAGAGCCTCTTGATGAAAGTGAAAGAGGAGAGTGAAAAAGTTGGCTTAAAGCTCAACATTCAGAAAACTAAGATTATGGCATCCGGTCCCATCACTTCATGGCAAATAGATGGGGAAACAGAGGAAACAGTGGCTGACTTTATTTTTGGGGGCTCCAAAATCACTGCAGATGCTGACTGCAGCCATGAAATTAAAAGATGCTTACTCCTTGGAAGGAAAGTTATGACCAACCTAGATAGCATATTAAAAAGCAGAGACATTACTTTGCCAACAAAGGTCCATCTAGTCAAGGCTATGGTTTTTCCAGTGGTCATGTATGGATGTGAGAGTTGGACTATAAAGAAAGCTGAGCACTGAAGAATTGATGCTTTTGAACTGTGCTGTTGAAGAAGCCTCTTGAGAGTTCCTTGGACTGTACGGAGATCCAACCAGTCAATCCTAAAGGGGATCAGTCCTGGGTGTTCATTGGAGGGACTGATGTTGAAGCTGAAACCCCAATACTTTCGCCACCTGATGTGAAGAGGTGACTCATTTGAAAAGACCCTGATGCTGGGAAAGACTGAGGGCAGGAGAAGAAGGGGAGAACAGAGGATGAGATGATGGGATGGCATCACCGATTCAATGGACATGGGTTTGGGTGGACTCCGGGAGTTGGTGATGGATAGGGAGGCTTGGCGTGCTGCAGTTCATGGGGTCGCAAAGAATTGGACACAACTGAGTGACTGAAATGAACCACCAAATGCACCCACATAAGACTGGGACCTGTGTTCTGACTGCTCCACCAACTGGTCATCCTGCCTCTCTCCCTCCCCTTCGACCTCCCTGTTCACTGAGACACAGTAATACTGAAATTTAGACCAATTAATAACCCTACAATGGCCTCTAAGTGTCCCAGTTAAAGGAAGAATCACGGTCTCTCACTTTAAATCAAAAGCTCGAAATGACTAAGCTTAGTGAGGAAAGCACGTCAAAAGTGAGGCAGGCTGGAAGTTAGGCCTCCTGCCCCAAACAGCCAAGTCATGAGAACAAAGAATCAGTTCTTGAAGGAAATTAAAAGAGCTACTCCCTCAAAATAAACACAAACAAGCATATAGATAAATGCACTACTCAGAGGGCAAGAGGAGCAGGGGATGACAAGGATGAGATGGTTGGATGGCATTACTGGCTCAATGGACATGAGTTTGAGCAAACTCCGGGAGATGGTGAAGAACAGGAAAGCCCGGTGTGTTGCAGTCCACGGGGTCACAAAGACTCAGACACGACTTAGCGACTGAACAACTCAATGAACACGTGAATGATAAGAAAACCAAACGGTCTTCTTGCTGACATGGAGAAAGTCTGAGTGGTCGGGAGAGAAGATCAAACCAGGCACAATGTTCCCTTAAGCTAAAGCCTAAGCCAAAGCAAGGCCCAACCCATTGTCAATTCTATCAAGGCTGGGACAGGTGAGGAAGCTATAGACGAAAATTTTGAAGTTAGCAGAGATCAGTTCATGAGGTTTAAGGAGAGCTGACTCCATAACATAGAAAGTGTAAGGCAAAGAAGCAAGTGCTGATGTAGAAGCTGCAGCAAGTTACCCATAACAGCTAGCTCAGATCATTAATGAAGGCGGCCACACTAAAAAACAGATGTTCAATGTAGACAAAAACAGCCTTCTATTGAAGACACCATGCAAAACTTCACAGTAAGAGAGGAGAGGCCAGGACCTGGTTTCAAAGTGTCAAAGGATAAGCTGACCCTCTTGTCAGGGGCTAATGAAGTTAGCAAGTGACTTCAGGTTGAAACCAGTGCTCACCGACCATTCCTAAAATCCCAGGGCCTATGCGAATTACACTAAGTCTACTCTGCCTGTGCTCTACAAATGCAATAATAAAGCCTGAATGACAACACATCTTTTTACAACGTGGTTTACTGAATATTTTAAGCCCAGTTGAGACCTACTGCTCAGAAAAAAGATTATTTTCAAAGTAGTTCTGCTCACTGACAATGCATCTGGTCTCCAAAGAGCTCGGATGGAGATGTCCAACAACGTGAATGTTATTTTCACGCCTACTAACACATCATCACACTGCGGCCCACAGATCAAGGAGTAAGTTCAACTTTCAAGCCTTATTATTTAACAACTACATTTCATAAGGCCATAGTTGTTAATAAGATTCCTCTCATGGATCTGGGCAAAGTCAACTGAAAATCTTCTGGAAAACATTCACCATTCCAGAAGCTACTAAGGACATTCATGATTCATGAAAAGAGGTCAAAATATCAACACTAACAGGAGTTTGGAAGAAGATGATTCCAACCTTCACGGATGATTTGAGGGGTTCAAGACGTCACGAGAGGACGTAACTGCAGAGGTGGGACCAGCAAAAGAACCGGAATTAGAAGTGCAGCCTGAAGAGTGACTGAATTGCTGCCATCTTGAGGTCACATTTCAACAGATGAGGAGCTGCTTCTCATGGATGAGGAAAGAAAGCGGTTTCCTGAGATGGATGCTGTTCACGTTAAAGGTGTTGCAAAGACTGCTGAAATGGCAAGAGGAGACTCAGAACATTCTATCAAGTTACCTGGTAAGGGGTTGGCAGAGTTTGACAGGACGTACTCCCAATTTGGAAGAATTTCTACCGTGGGTAAAACACCACTACACGAACATTTCTGCTGCCTGCTACAAAGAAATTGCTGGCGAAAGGAAGGGTGCATCGATGTGGCAAACGTCACTGTAGTCTTATTTTAAGAAATGGGCACAACGGAATATTACTCAGCCATAAAAAAGAACACATTTGAGTTGGTCCTAATGAGGTGGATGAACCTAGACCCTGTTATACACAGTGAAGTCAAAATAAGAAAAACAAATATCATATGTTAATACAAATACATGGAATTTAGAAAGATGGTACTGATGAACCTTCTGCAGGGCTGCAATGGAGACACAGACAAAAGAGAACGGACTTGTGGACACAGTGGGGGAAGGAGAGGGTGGGACAAACTGAGAGAGTAGCAGGAAACACATAAATTGCCATATGTAAAGCAGGTGCCCAGTGGACATTTGCTGTGTGCCACAGGGAGCTCAATCGGGTGCTCACCCGAGAGGACGAGATGGGGTGGGAGGTGGGAGAGAGGCGGCATACATATACCTGTGGCTGATTCGTGTTGATGTGTAGCAGAGACCAACACAATACTGTAAAGTAATTACCCTCCAATTAAAAAATTAAAAAAAAAAAAAACTGCTGTGGCCATGCCAACTTTTAGCAACCACCACCCATAATTATCAGCAGCAGCCACCTACATGGAAGCAAGACCCTCCTCCATCAAAGTTTATAACTCACTGAAGACTCAGATGGTGTTAACATCTTTTAGCCATAAAATGTTTTTAAACTGAGAGACATTGTTTTTTTCAGACTTAATGCCAATTGCACACTTAACAGACTACAACATAAACATAACTTTTATATGCACTGAGAAACCAAACAATTTGCAGCCCTCACTTTATCATTGTGGTCTGGAACCAAGGTGTGCCTGTACTTTGTGCTTGCCTGCTGTGTGTCAGCCACCAGGTGCTTTATTCACTGATTAACCTACCAAACCTTCTGGGACCTAACTCTATGAGGCACATAATATTTTTTATTTGCATTTTACAGTTTACAGAGAAAACTGAGCCAAGAGAGTCAGTGGCCACCCCCCCCCCCAAATCTGGCACCCAGACAGCTGGCTCTGGGTCCACTCTCCTAATGCCCTGCACAAGTGACTTTCACTGAAGAGAACAACAGACTGGACCTCAGAAGCCTCACTCCCTTTGGGTGACACGCGTGGTGCCAAGGCACCATCCTGAGCACAGGGCCCAACTGAAGAGACGCAAGCAGCCTTCTTCAGGGGGTTCCACCATCCTGGGACAAAAATTAAAGGTGGAAACGCCCACATTAAGTTGCCTCCCCTCTTCCCATGAGGAACGGGTGAGGGATGCCTGGGGAATTGCCCGCCCATTCCTGCTGGGACAGAGATACCAAATGAGGAACTTCTAGACATTTCCCAGCCCATGATATTTGCTGGGAATGGCTGACACCAGCAGGCAGGCAGCACCACTACGAAGGCCGCGGAGAGACGACCACGGAATATAAACCCATCAGGCTACACAAGGACGGCTGAGCCTCAACGCAGAACATTGGTCAATAGTCTTTTTGGATTTTGAGACCCAAAGCTCAGGTTCAAGACAGCCACCTGGGAGCAGAGAGGATCCCCTTCCTTCCAGGAAGCCAGTCCCTTTGGAGTTTACCTGCAGAAATGACAAAGTCCTCCCATGATTGCAAATTTTGATGAAAGAGGCTCAAGGTTCTCAGTGAGGAGATGATTCAATAATGAACAGAAGAAAGCAGAGCCTTGGAAGATCCCTCAAATACTGGCTGTGTGACTTAACCTTAGGACAGAACGTTTGAGGGGTCCAGAAGGCAACCAGGAGAAAGGGCTAAGAGGCACACAGAGAAGGCAGCTGGAGAGACTCAAGTTTCTCATCTGACCGGGTGAAAAGCTTGGAAGATATGGGGTCCTGGCTGGCTGACTACAAACACTGATACATGCCCCAAGACAGAGGCCTCAGGCTCTCCCTGCAAAAGGCCAAGGTGGACCACACACCTGCCAACACCAACCAGGAAGCTGGGAAAAGCCCTAGCACTCTCATTTTAAGTTAGCAGGCTTGAGAACGCTCACCAATGACACGGATGCTAGAAGACCTAATTTCTAGAACATTCCTACAAATGCAATTGGAGTTGAAATTCCTGTCTTCTCACTTCAGTTTTTTTTTTTTTTTTAACTGTCTGAATGTATCCTATGAGAAAAGTACCATGTGATTGTCCCTCCCAGATGCCTGAGCAGGTCTAACTTTTCAGAGTTTCAGAGTTGGGACAATCCTTTGGTTTCTGTCAAACAATGAACCAGAACTCGGCGAATGTGAAATGGACTCTGAAAAGCTCCCCTCTTCTAATTCCTCCTTTGGTTGAATGTCTTTGAGGTCACTGAGGGTTCACAACAAAGGCACAGGTTAATGGCTTTACAGAAAATACGTGCTACTTACTACATCGTCTGTTACTTACTATGTTAAAGATATTAAGAAGAGATGGCAAAAATACACAGAAGAATTATACAAAAAAGGTCTTCATGACCCAGATAACCATGATGGTGTGATCACTCACCTACAGCCAGACATCTTGGAGTGCAAAGTCAAGTGGGCCTTAGGAAGCATCACTAGGAACAAAGCTAGTGGAGGTGATGGAATTCCAGTTGAGCTTTTTCAAATCCTAAAAGATGATGCTGTGAAAGTGCTGCACTCAATATGAAAGCAAATTTGGAAAACTCAGCAGTGGCCACAGGACTGGAAGAGGTCAGTTTTCATTCCAATCCCAAAGAAAGACAATGCCAAAGAGTGTTCAAACTACCGCACAATTACACTCATCTCCCATGCTGGTAAAGTAAGGCTCAAAATTCTCCAAGTAAGGCTTCAACAATATGTAAACCGTGAATTTCCAGATGTTCAAGCTAGATTCAGAAAAGGCAGAAGAACCAGAGATCAAATTGTCAACATCCGTTGGATCATCGAAAAAGCAAGCGAATTCCAGAAAAACGTCTACTTCTGCTTTATTGACTACGCCAAAGCCTTTGACTGTGTGGATCACCACAAACTGTGGAAAATTCTTAAAAGAGATGGGGCTGTAGGGTATTTTCTTTCATCACTTTAAGTATGTCTTGCCAGATTACTATACCCAGCAAGGATCTCATTCAAATATGAAGGAGAAATCAAAAGCTTTACAGACAAGCAAAAGCTGAGGGAATTCAGCATCACCAAACCAGCTCTCCAACAAATGCTAAAGGATCTTCTATAGACAGGATACACAGAAAGAGTGTATAAACTTGAACCCAAAGCAATAAAGAAAATGGCTACGGGATCGTACTTATCAATAATTACCTTAAACGTAAATGGGTTGAAATTTTCAAAAAGGCTAGGAAACAATTCTCATAGCCATCAATAGTTCAGTGTTGAGTTCATGAATAGTTTTTAAAGTTTGGGACAAACTGTAGTATTTGCTATTTGAAGTACTATTTGTAATTGGCATATTACGATGTAACATTGGTCTTCATTTCCATCTTAAAACGCCTAAAAATGCCTAACAGGTTTTTAGATTTGTGAATTTTAGTTGAAATGTATTTTACAATGTTACTAAACCTGCAGGAATATTGAAATATTTCAGAGAACTTATTCACTGTACATTTAATTTATTTATAAAAGTTATGAACTGTAGAAAGTTTTACTTGTTGGGTCAAATGTTTGTTGCTTCAAATGCTTGTTGCATTTGAAGTGCTAGTTACAAGAAAATCAAATACCTTCAATGTATAAATGCTATTAAGTTTTTAAAGGACTCTGGAGTATAAGTAAGTTTGTTTAAAGAAATTTAGTCTGTTCAACTTGAAAAAAATAAATAAATAAAATTGGAAAAAAAAAAGAGATGGGGCTATCAGACCACCTTACCTGCCTCCTGAGAAATCTGTATGAAGGTCAAGAAGCACATTAGAACTGGATATGGAACAATGGACTGGTTCCAAAACAGGAAAGGAGTACGTCAAGGCTGTATAATGTCACCCTGCTTATTTAATTTCTATGCAGAGTACATCATGCAAAATGCCGGGCTGGATGAAGCACAAGCTGGAATCAAAACTGCCGGGAGAAATGTCAATAATCTCAGTTACGCAGCTGACACCACCCTTATGGCAGAAAGCAAAGAGGAACTAAAGAGCCTCTTGATGAAAGTGAAAGAGGAGAGTGAAAAAGTTGGCTTGAAACTCAACATTCAAAAAACTAAGATCATGGCATTTGGCCTCATCACATGCAAATAGATGAAACAATGGAAACAGTGAGAGACTATTTTTTTGAGCTTCAAAATCCCTGCAGATGCTGACTGCAACCGTGAAATGAAAAGACGCTTGCTCCTTGGAAGAAAAGCTATGACCAACCTAGACAGCATATTACAAAGCAGAGACATTACATTGCCAACAAAGGTTCATCTACTCAAAACTGTGGTTTTTCCAGTGGTCATCTATGGATGTGAAAGTTGGACTATAAAGAAAGTTGAGAGGGACGGTCCTAAGATGGTGGAGGAATAGGATAGGGAGACCACTTTCTTCTCCACAAATTCATCAAAAGAGCATTTGAACGCTGAGCAAATTCCACAATACAACTTCTGAACACTGGCAGAGGAAACCAGGCACCCAGAAAGGCAGCCCATTGTCTTCAAAAGGAGGTAGGACAAAATATAAAAGATAAAAAGAGAGATAAAAGAGTTAGGAAGGGAGACCCATCCCAGGAAGGGAGTCATAAAAGAGGAGAAGTTTCCAAACACCAGGAAACCCTCTCATCGGCAGGTCTGTGGGGAGTTTTGGAATCTCAGAGGGCAACATAATCGGGAAGAAAAATAAATAAATAAATAAAACCCACAGATTACATGCCTAACAGCAACTCCCAGCAGAGAAGTTGCCCAGACTCTGGCATCCACCACCAGCAAGCGGAGGCTGAACAGGGAGGCGCGCGCTGCACTGCTCAGGGTAAGGACCGGGCCTGAATGTCCTGAGGATAATCTGAGGGAGCTAACGTGAGACAGCAACCCAAACTGTGGGATAGCCAGAGAGAGAGAGAAAGAGAGCGAGAGAGAATTTCCCGCGAGAAGCTCTAGCCGAGGGCACTGCTGGCCGCTCACAGGACTGAGTGACCACCAGAGGATAGCTAGCCAGCTGCAGACCGGCCCATCCCCCGCGGAAGGCAGGTGGGCTGCAGCCAGAGCCGGAAAGGGGCAATCTCGGCCCCAGAGACGGCATCCCCTACCAGACTGCGAGCAGGCTCCCAGGTGCTAACCAAGTCTTCCTGGGATCCTGGACAGTTGACATACACCAGGAGGGTCGCAGCCAGAGATCAGCTCCCCAGAGGAGACACACAGCACACCTGGGACGGTGAAACCGAGCGGCTGGGACGGGGGAGGCGATAAGACGCACTGTACAACTGGGGAGTGTGTGCTCGCCAAGCACCTGGTCCCTGAGCTGCTCGGACCTGGGAAGGGCACAAAACGCAGGCCCAACCGAGACTAAGCTTTGGTGGAGTATCCGAGAATCTGAACCTGAGTTGCTTAGACCTGGGAAGTGCAAGCAACCCAGCACCCGCCTTAGACAGTTCCCCTGCAGAGCAACCTGGAGCCTGAGCAGTAGAGACCGGAAAAGCACACACGCGGTGAGCGGGGGCAAACCCAGTGTGGCCCAGACACTGCGAGCACTCCCCACACACACCAGTGACATTTGTTTTCAGTGTTCCTTCCTCCCCACAGCACAACTGAACAAGTGAGCCTAAATAAGTGACCAACTTCGCCCCCTGGTGTCAGGGAGGAAGTTAGATACTGAAGAGACTTGCAAACAGGAAGCCAAAATAAACAGAGAAGAGGGAACTGCTTTGGAAGTGACAGGTGCAACAGATTAAAACCCTGTAGTTAGCACCGACTACACTGGAAGGGGCCTGTAGACCTTGAGAAGTATAAGCTGGAACAAGGAACGATCTGAAACTGAACTGACCCCACACTGCCCACAACAGCTCCAGAGAAATTCCTAGATATATTTTTACTATTATCATTTTTTAAATTTTGAAAAATTTTTTATTTTTAAGTCCTTTATTACTCCTTTAATTTTCACTTTTATAACCTATTACCTTGCAAAAAAAACCACCTATTTTTAAAGCAAATTTCATATATATTTTTATAATTTTTGTGATTTTGTTTTGCTTTTTTAATATTGTATTTTTGAGAGTCTAACCTCTACGGTAGATTTTTAATCTTTGCTTTTTGGTATTTGTTATCAATTTTGTACCTTTAAGAATGCAATCTTCAGTACCCATTTTTACTTAGGAGTGTGATCACTGGCTTGACTGCTCTGTCTCCCTTTGATTCCCCCTCTTCTCCTCCTGGCCACCTCTGTCTCCCTCCTCCCTCTTCTCTTCTCCATGTAACTCTGTGAACCTCTCTGGGTGTCCCTCACTGTGGAGAATCTTTTCTCCATTAACCTAGATGTTTTATCATCAGTGCTGTATGGATGGAAAAGTCTTGAGGCTACTGTAAGGATAAGACTGAAAACCAGAGGCAGGAGGCTTAAATCTAAAACCTGAGAACTCCTGACTCCAGGAAACATTAATCAATAAGAGCTCATCAAAAACCCTCCATACCTACACTGAAAGCAAGCTCCACCCAAGAGCCAACAAGTCCCAGAGCAAGACATACCATGCAAATTCTCCAGCAACGCAGGAACACAGCCCTGAGCTTTAATATACAGGCTGCCCAAAGTCACACCAAAGTCATAGACATCTCAAAACTCACTAGTGAACACTTCATTGCACTCCAGAGAGAAGAAATCCCGCTACACCCAGCAGAACACCAACGCAAACATCCTTAACCAGGAAACCCTGACAAGACACTCGTACAACCCAACCCACAGGGAGGAACCTCCACAATAAAGAGGCACCACAAACTACCAGAATACAGAAAGGCCACCCCAAACACAGCAGTATAAACAAAATAAAAAGGGAGAGAAATACTCAGCAGGTAAAGAAACATGATAAATGCCTACCAAACCAACCAAAAGAGAAGGAGATAGGAAGTCTACCTGAAAAAGAATTCAGAATAATGATAATAAAAATGATCCAAAATCTTGAAAACAGAATGGAGTTACAGATAAATAGCCTGGAGACAAGGACTGAGAAGATGCAAGAAATGTTTAACAAGGACCTAGAAGAAATAAAAAGAGTCAATCAATAATGAATAATGCAATAAGTGAGATAAAACAACACTCTGGAGGGAACCATCAGTAGAATAACTGAGGCAGAAGACAGGATAAGTGAGGTGGAAGACAGAATGGTGGAAATAAATGAAGCAGAGAGGAAAAAAGAAAAACGAATTAAAAGAAATGAGAACAAACTCAGAGACCTCTGGGACAATGTCAAAAGCCCCAACAATCGAATCATAGGAGTCCCAGAAGAAGAAGATAAAAAGAAAGGCCATGAGAAAATACTTGAGGAGATAATAGTTGAAAACTTCCCTAAAATGGGGAAGGAAATAGCCACCCAAGTCCAAGAAACCCAGAGAGTCCCCAACAGGATAAACCCAAGGCAAAACACCCCAAGACACATATTAATCAAATTAACAAAGATCAAACACAAAGAACAAATATTAAAACCAGCAAAGGAAAAACAACAAATAACACACAAGGGGATCCCCATAAGGATAACAGCGATCTTTCCATAGAAACTCTTCAAGCCAGAAGAAAATGGCAGGACATACTTAAAGTGATGAAAGAGAAAAATCTACAACCCAGATTACTGCACCAGTAAGGATCTCATTCAAATATGAAGAAGAAATCAAAAGCTTTACAGACAAGCAAAAGCTGAGAGGATTCAGCACCACCAAACCAGCACTTCAACAAATGCCAAAGGATCTTCTCTAGACAGGAAACACAGAAAAGGTGTATAAGCTCGAACCCAAAACAACAAAGTGAATGACAGTGGGATCATACTTATCAATAATTACCTTAAACGTAAATGGGCTGAGTGCCCCAACCAAAAGACAAAGGTTGGCTGAATGGATACAAAAACAAGACCCCTATGCTGTCTATAAGAGACCTACCTCAAAACGAGGGCCACACAGACTGAAAGTGAAGGGCTGGAAAAAGATATTCCACGCAAATGGAGACCAAAAGAAAGCAGGAGTGGCAATACTCATATCAGATAAGACAGACTTTGAAATAAAGGCCGTGGAAAGAGACAAAGAAGGACACTACATAATGATCAAAGGATCAATCCAAGAAGATATAACAATTATAAATATACATGCATCCAACACTGGAGCACCACAAGATGTAAGGCAAATGCTAACAAGTATGAAAGGGGAAATTAACAGTAACACAATAATAGTGGGAGACTTTACTATCCCACTCACACCTATGGATATACCAAATAAACAGAATATTAGCAAGGAAACACAAACTTTAAATGATACAATGGACCAGTTAGACCTAGTTGATATCTATAGGATATTTCACCCCAAAGCAATGAATTTCACATTTTTCTCAAGGGCACACAGAACCTTCTCCAGGATAGATCACATCCTGGGCCATAAATCTAGCCTTGGTAAATTCAAAAAAACTGAAATCATTCCAAGCATCATTTCTAATCACAATGCAGTAAGATTAGATGTCAACTACAGGAAAAAAACTGTTAAAAATTCCAACATATGGAGGCTAAACAACACGCTGCTGAATAACCAACAAATCACAGAAGAAATAAAAAAAAAATCAAAATATTCATAGACATGAATGAAAATGAAAACACAACAACCCAAAACCTATGGGACTCAGTAAAAGCAGTGCTAAGGGGAAGGTTCATAGCAATACAAGCTTAGCTCAAGAAACAAGAAAAACGTCAAATAGATAACCTAAGTCTACACCTAAAGCAACTAGAAAAGGAAGAAATTAAGAACCCCAGGGTTAGTAGAAGAAATCATAAACATTAGAGCAGAAATAAATGCAAAAGAAATAAAAGAGACCATAGCAAAAATCAACAAAGCTAAAAGCTGGTTCTTTGAGAAGATGAATAAAATAGACAAACCATTAGCCCGACTCATCAAGAAACAAAGGGAGAAGAATCAAATCAACAAAATTAGAAATGAAAATGGAGAAATCACAACAGAAAACACAGAAATACAAAGGATCATAAGAGACTACTATCAGGAACTATATGCCAATAAAATGGACAACTTGGAAGAAATGGACAAATTCTTAGAAAAGTATAACTTTCCAAAACTGAACCAGGAAGAAATAGAAAATCTTAACATACCCATCACAAGTATGGAAATTGAAACTGTAATAAGAAATCTTCCAGCAAACAAAAGCCCAGGACCAGACAGCTTCACAGCCGAATTCTACCAAAAATATAGAGAAGAGCTAACACCTATCCTACTCAAACTCTTCCAGAACACTGCAGAGGAAGGTAAACTTCCAAACTCATTCTATGAGGCCACAATCACCCTAATACCAAAACCAGATATAGATGCCACAAAAAAAGAAAACTACAGGCCAATATCACTGATGAACGTAAATGCAAAACAGAACTCCTTAACAAAATCCTAGCAAACAGAATCCAACAACATATTAAAAAGATCATACATCATTACCAAGTGGGCTTTATCCCAGGAATGCAAGGATTCTTTAATATCCACAAATCAATCAATGTAATACACTACATTAACAAATTGAAAGATAAAAACCATGATTATCTACATAGATGCAGAGAAAGTCTTTGACAAAATTCAACATCCATATATAATACAAACCCTCCAGAAAGCAGGAATAGAAGGAACATACCTTAACATAATAAAAGCTATGTATGAAAAACCCACAGCAAACATTATCCTCAATGGTAAAAAACTGAAAGCATTTCCCCTAAAGTCAGGAACAAGACAAGGGTGCCCACTCTCACTACTACTATTCAACATAGTTTTGGAAGTTTTGGCCACAGCAATCAGAGAAAAAAAAGAAATAAAAGGAATCCAAAAGACTGGAAAAGAAGAAGTAAAACTCTCACTGTTTGCAGATGACATGATCCTCTACACAGAAAACCCTAAAGACCCCACCAGAAAATTACTAGAGCTAATCAATGAATATAGTAAAGTTGCAGGATATAAAATCAACACACAGAAATCCCTTGCATTCCTATACACTAACAATGAGAAAACAGAGAGAGAAATTAGGGAAGCAATTCCATTCACCATTGCAACAAAAAGAATAAAATACTTAGGAATAAATCTACCTAAAGAAATAAAAGACCTATATATAGAAAACTATAAAACACTGATGAAAAAAATCAAAGAGGACACAAATAGATGGAGAAATATACCATGTTCATGGATTGGAAGAATCAATATAGTGAAAATGAGTAAACTACCCAAAGCAATCTATAGATTCAATGCAATCCCTATCAAGCTACCAATGGTATTTTTCAGAGAACTAGAACAAATAATTTCACAATTTTATGGAAATACAATAAAACTCGAATAGCCAAAGCCATCTTGAAAAAGAAGACTGGAACTGGAGGAATCAACCTGCCTGACTTCAGACTATACTACAAAGCTACAGTCATTGAGACAGTGTGATACTGGCACAAAGACAGAAATATAGATCAGTGGAAGAAAACAGAAAGCCCAGAGATAAATCCACGCACCTACGGACACTTTATCTTTGACAAAGGAGGCAAGAATATACAATGGAGAAAAGACAATCTCTTTAACAAGTGGTGCTGGGAAAACTGGTCAACCACTTGTAAAAGAATGAAGCCAGAATACTCTCTAACACCATACACAAAAGTAAACTCAAAATGGATTGAAGATCTGAATGTAAGACCAGAAACTATAAAACTCCTAGAGGAAAATATAGACAAAACACTCTTTGACATAAATCACAGCAGGATCCTCTATGACCCACCTACCAGAGTAATGGAAATAAAAGCAAAAATAAACAAATGGGACCTAAGTAAACTTAAAAGTTTTTGCACAATGAAGGAAACCATAAGCAAGGTGAAAAGACAGTCTTCAGAATGGGAGAAAATAATAGCAACAGACAAAGAATTAATCTCCAAAATATACAAGCAGCTCCTGCAGCTCAATTCCAGAAAAATAAACGACCCAATCAAAAAATGGGCCAAAGAACTAAACAGACATCTCTCCAAAGAAGACATACTGATGGTTAACAAACATGAAAAGATGCTCAACATCACTCATTATCTGAGAAATACAAATCAAAACCACAAGGAGGAACCATTTCATGCCAGTCAGAATGGCTGCTATCCAAAAGTCTACAAGCAATAAATGCTGGAGAGGGTGTAGAGAAAAGGGAACCCTCTTACACTGTTGGTGGGAATGCAAAAAGTACAGTCACTATGGAGTGTGAAGATTCCTTAAAAAACTGGAAATAGAACTCCCATATGACCCAGCAATCCCACTCCTGGGCATATACACCGAGGAAACCAGAACTGAAAGAGACACGTGTACCCCAATGTTCATTGCAGCACTGTTTATAATAGCCAGGACATGGAAGCAACCTAGATGTCCATCAGCAGACAAATGGATAAGAAAGCTGTGGTACCCACTGAGTAGACATTAAAAAGAATACATTTGAATCATTTCTAACGAGGTGGATGAAACTGGAGCCTATGATACAGAGTGAAGTAACTCAGAAAGAAAAACACCAATGCAGTATACTAATGCATGTATATGGAATTTAGAAAGATGGCAAAGATGACCCTGTATACGAGACAGCAAAAGAGACACATGTACAGAACAGTCTTTTGGACTCTGTGGGAGAAGGCAAGGGTAGGATGGTCTGAGAGAATAGCAGTGAAACATGTATATTATCATATGTGAAACAGATCACCAGTCCAGGTTCAATGCATGAGACAGAGTGCTCAGGGCCGGTGCACTGGGATGACCCTGAGGGATGGGATGAGGAGGGAGGTGGGAGGGGGGTTCAGGATGGGGAACACATGTACACCTGGGGCAGATTCACGTCAATGTATGGCAAAAACCACTACAATAATGTAAAGTAATTAGCCTCCAATTAAAATAAATAAGAAAAAAGAAAGATGAGCACTGAAGAATTGATACTTTTAACTGCAGTTTTGGAGAAGACTCCTGAGAGTCCCCTGGATTGCAAAGAGATCAAATTAATCAATCCTAAAGAAAAACAGTCCTGAATACTCACTGGAAGGACTGATGCTGGAGCTCCAATACTTTGGCCACCTGATGTGAAGAGCTGACTCACTGGAAAAGACCCTGATGCTGGGAAAGATCAAGGACAGGAGGAGAAAGGGACAACGGAGGATGAGATGGTTGGATGGCATCACCGACTCAATGGACATGAGTTTGAGCAAGCTCTGGGAGTTGGTGATGGAGAGGGAAGCCTGGTGTGCTGCAGTCCATGGGGTCACAAAGATTCGGACACGACTGAGGGACTGAACTGAACTACACCTCCAGAAGTCTGCACTCCTCCTGGCAACGTGTGCTCAAAACAATCAGCTGTCACCTCGGGTCTGCACATTGACTGAGGGACACCTCACTGGGGAAGGGGCCTCTTCTAGACTCTAAAGTTCCAGAACAAACCACAATCTGAAAGAGAGAAAGGAATGGGGCCTGAAATGGTGACTGCCAAGATGCCAGGGCCTTCCGCCTCAGGGAATTCAGAGGGACCCCTGCCTCATACACTTGGCAGAGAGACAGGAAGGGGACTGACTTCTAAAACCTTGTGCACCATGGAGGCTACAATATGTTCTCTGTTCATGAGCAGAGGAATGAAGAAGAGGGCTGGGCTAATGAAGACTTTAGTGAGGAAACATAAAGCTAGCTGCCAAAGGACTGCATTGCACAGGAGAAGCGGAGAGAGTTTAGGTGACACAGGAAAGATAAGGCTATCCTGCCCTGAGAATGGCCCTCACTCTCCACAGGAATCAGGAGGTCAAGGGAACCAAAGAGTCCTCCATTCAACGTCCACACTGCACACCCCCATTACCTTCTAGAAGGGGGCTCTCCAGAGCTATCCCTCCCTACCAGCAACTTCCTACCAACATTTAGACCTAAGCCCACTGGACTCCCGCATATTAGAACCAAAGAGCAGGGCGTTCCTGGTGGTCCAATGGTTAGCTAAGATCCACGCTTCTGGCCACAGGGGCTGCAGTTCAATCCCTGGTCAGGGAACTGAGATCCCACATGCCACACAGCCAAATTAAATCAATAAATAAAAACAGCAGAGGAAGGGGACATATGTAAAATTATAGCTGGTTGGAGTTACTGTACAGCAGAAACCAACACAACAGTGTAAAACAATTTTCCTCTAATTAAAAATTTTAAAAAAGCTAACAAAGAAAAGGCGGGAAAACAACACCAGAGCAGAAGTCCTCCTGCCCTGCAGGGCCTGTCCGAGCCAGCACTCCCTAGTCTCCTTGGGCCGTCTTCCTTCAGTGCTGGCCCCCACCCCGGCTTCCCCACAGCATGCCACAACTGCTCTTGCAAGGTTAAGGGTGTCCTGGTTGTTGGATCCAAAGGACGTGATGCAAGTCTCCTCTGCTGATCACTCCAGGACACTCCAGGACCCGGGCTCTCCTCACCACCCGTCCTCACTGCCCATCCACCCCCGCCCTGGTAGTGCCCCTCTGTCAGCTTCCAGGATCACTCCCGGGGACCACCTCCCACCGACATCCAGATCCTTCCCTCCTGCTTAAGACTTTCACTTGTGCGTTTCAGGACACTGCACACACAAATTCCAGTGTTCACAACAAACTCGTCTGCCTGCCCCGGCCCCAACCCCCGAGCCAGCTCCTCCCTGCGAGTGCTCGGCCTCAGGGAAAGGCAAGGCCACCACCAACCCAAAACCCACATTCATCCTCTGCTCCTCCTCCCGCCTCACAGCCCCTCAGCAAGCCACAAAATCCTAAGCCCACCTTCCAATGCCCTCTTGGGTGTTCCTTTCTACGCTCACTGAGCAGCCTTTTTGAGGCTACCGTCACCTCTCACTGGGCCCCCCAACCATGGGGACCCCCCTACTCTGGTCTCCACACCAGTCAGTGATCTGTGGAAACCACTTAAACTGGGTGCCACGCTCTGCCTGCAGCCACCGCCCTGGTGGTCAAGCCTGGCCTCAAGCTGAAAGATGGCAGGGGCAGGATGGTACCCTCCCCTGCTGACTCCAGGGCCAGCCCGGCTGGCCTCACAGCCACGAGAACCACCACTGCCTCAGAAAATATCGTTTTACTCGAAAATGGAGCACTTGCTCCTGGGAGGCTCTGTCTGCCCGGATCCCGGGCTCCTCTCCCCAGAGCAGGGCTGCATGGCTACATTCTGAGGAAACAAGTAGAAGCACCCAGAGATTCCCCAGTGCAGCAGTCAGAGCTGCCCATCAAAGTCTCCCACCCAATCCCGAGAAACAGTAGTAACAGTAACTGCCTAATTCTTCAAAACCCCAGCCTCTTGCAAGGGTTAAAGAAGATGGTGCCAGAGGGTGCCCACTAGTGGCTGCATACAGCAGTACCAATGGTCACTACACCACAGCTTTGCCTCCCTGCCCTGACAGTCCAGGGGCTCACAGGGAACCTCCTATGGGATCCTGGGACCTGGAGACTGCACAGCTGTCAGGAAGTCATTATGAGGTGGCCTTGCTCACTTCTCGGCCTCAATTATGCAGTCTTTTATGGTCAAGCTCACTCAGAGTCCAGAAGTGTCCCCACACAAGTTCAGGTGTGAGAAGCACCACCAAGCTCTGGGGAGGACCCCAAGCCCAATCACCGAGGAGACTGCAGGGGAACCCGAGCCTTCACAGTGGGAGAGTCTCAGTTTTCACCTGAACCCGGGTGAAAGGAGAGGACAAACATGTGGAGTTAAGAGAACTTGAGCCCTTACTTGGGTTTTGTTTTATTGTTTTTTTTTTTAAAGGAAGGGGAGACTGACTGGCCTCCATCGAGTTGCTTCTGGTGAAATCAAAGTGGAAGTTTCTTTCACACTGCAGGAAGTAATGATCAATCATTCCCTTTTCTGTAACCAGGAAGGCAAAAGCCCATCACTGACCTTAACAATGACACCCTGGAAACGTCACAGGTTCCACTAATTTGGTATTACACATGTGCAGACAACAGCGTCCAGGTATCCAGAACGTATACTCTATGTTCTTTCAGTTTCTATCCAAGAGTCTGGACCTGCCACAAAGCCCAAGTCCAACCCAGTAAAGAGCTGGAGAGTTAGAGACAAGTACACATACCTCCCCAAACTGGGGGCCTGCTCGGAAAAGATTTTTGTCGTTTATAGTACTGTCATTTTCTGAACCAAAGGCTTTAAATTATATTTTGCAAGATCATTCGGAGCTAAAAAACCATCATCTTCATTAAAAGGGCGCTCAGAGGCCTCCCTGTCGTCCACCCGGTTGGGACATTTCCCCAAGGCTTCCCTAAACCCCACTCCTTCTCTGGGGAGAGACAGCTGACATTCGCGTCCCCTCCGCGATTCCCCAACAGTTACCTCGCTTGAACTCCTCCAGGACGGCGTCCAGCTTGGTGTCGTTGAAGACGAAGTGGAGTGGGTGATTGTAGAAGCGGGTGATGGTGCTGAGCGGCGTGCGGTCTTCGGGGTCCACGAAAGCCAAGTCCTTGAGGTAGAGCATGTCCACGATGTTGGAGCGCTCGTCCTCGTAAACGGGGATGCGCGTGTGGCCGCTCTGCATGATGCTAGCCAGGACGCCGAAGTCCAGCACGGTGCTGGCATCCAGCATGAAGCAGTCCTCGAGGGGCGTGAGCACGTCCTCCACTGTCCGGCAGGGCAGCACGCCCTTGCTGAGATCGCTGTAGGGGTCGCCGCCGCCGCGCGCCAGCTCCAGCACGCGCTCGCGCAGCCTCCCTGGCCGCGCCGCCAGCTCCAGCAGCTGGCCCACCGGCAGCGCCACGGGCAGGGTGAGCAGCACCGCCAGGCGGCTGAAGATCAGCGCGCGAGGCGCCAGTGCCAACGTCCAGCGCCCGCTCACGGCGGCCGGCACCACCTCGCCCACCAGGAACACGAGCCCCGCGCTGCCGAGCACGGCGGGCACGGCGCGCTGCCCGGCCGCGCGGTACAGCAGAACCGCCAGCGCCGCCTGCGCCAGGCTGGCCAGCAGCAGCAGCGCGCCCAGGGCGCAGCCCGCCCAGCGCCGTGCGGGTTCCAGGCGCCGCGCCGCCGCACGCTCCGCCTCCGAGCCGCTCTCGCGCAGCACCTGCACCTCGGCGGGCGCCAGCGCCAGTGCGCTCAGCTGCAGGCCCCGCGCCAGAGCCGCCAGCGCCAACAGCCCCGCCGCCCCCAGGCCCAGAGCCCAGGGCGGCGCCTCCTCCTCGGCTGCCGAGCCGCCCGGCTCCACACGCACGGCCAGCAGCGCCGAGTGCGGGCGCGCGGCCTCGGCGCGCAGGCGCAGCAGTGCGCGCCACTCGCCCGTGAGGGCTGCCGCCTCTCCGGGCGCCGAGCCCCGCGGCTCCCCGCGCACCGCCAGCCGCACAGAGTGCGGGCGCGCGGCCTCGGCGCGCAGGCGCAGCAACGCGCGCCACTCGCCCGTGGGGGCCGCCGCTCCGTCGGGCGCCGCGGCCGGCCCGCCCTCGGGGCAACCCGCCCCCTCAGGAGCCACCCAGGACCAGGAGCTGTTGGAGAAGCCCGAGCCGAAGAGGCGCAAGCGGAAGGTGGCCTCGGGCGCGGCCCGCACCTCCCCTTCGTGCGCCCACCCCGCGCCCGCCGCTCCGTCCTCCTCTAGACAGACGCCCAGCACTCGCGGGTCCGGCGCCGCCTCTCCGGCGGCGTTGCCCAGGCAGAGCGCGGCGAGCAGCCAGCCTAGCCGACCCGCCGCCGCCGCCGCCATCGCCGGCTGCCCCCTCTCGGCCTCCCGCGCAGCCTACCTCTCCGCCTCCGCCGGGCCAATCGTCGCCAGCCCTGGAGTCTCCGCAGCCAATAGGCGGCGGGCAGGGGCGGGCCCCAGGCTCGGACTAGGCTGCGCCGGGGAGTAAACAAGCGGCGGCGCGATCCCGGGGCGGGCCGGGGGCGTGGGGCTCTCGGCCCTGTGGGCCTGGGCCGCGGCACCCGGAGGACGCTGGGCGGCGGGCTGGCCCGCTCTCCGCGCGCGTCTGGTTCTCTCCGGCCATCCCCAGCGCCGGGAGGCCAGGCCCGTACTCGGGGAAGTCCCTGGCTCGGGATTCTGGCCGCCGAGAGGAGTGGCGCTCCTGAAATTGCAGATAGAGAATTCAACGAAGGGAGATGGTCCGTTTTCTCAGAAACCAACGATCCAAACCTCGAAGAGGGCTAAAAGAACCGACGACTGGGCGTCGGAAGCTAAAGCTTATTGAAAGTATTCCTTGATCGCGCGCGACGCTGCTATGGGTCTGGGACGTGACATACAGTCAGTCCCTCCTTAGATGAACTTGCAACCCTGCCAGAGAGAACAAAGTACATAAACACACGAAATCACTGCCTCATTGGATCCTCGCAGCTACTTCGTTATTAATGCACTTTACCAGAGAAAAGTGAACACTGCTCAGGCACGGATGACGGGTTCCAAAGCGACCAGCCTAATATCCTGTCGCCATCCCAGCCACACTAGGAGTTGGCATCTCTGTCAGGAATTACTGTATCTGGTCACTTCACTTCTCGCAGAGCATCCTTGGGAAGATAATTTCTAACGACCAACAGGAACTATTCAAGAGGATCCTCCCCGGATTGTTGTTTTAGAAGACTGTATGGTCCTTGACAGTATGGAATGTTCCTCAACCTGTTACATGTGAACTTTACCTGGTTGGAAGGAAATACACAAGCTAACAAGACTTCTCCATAAGTGTCCCGACAAAATTGGTTTTTTGTATTTTCTACATTTTTATGTATTTTCAACTTTCCTAACATAAGTAGACTGATAAGACCATCCATATGCGTGTCATTTAAAATGGTCTTTGCAAGGACTGTATAGAAACACATATGTTGTCATGAAAATACTATTAAAAAGCTTAGGCACTGTGGTCACAATTAAGTGAAATATACTTGTGTGGAAGGTAATGTGCAAAAATGAGTAAACCTGTGGTGAGTGACCAACGTAAGTATTGTGTGAAAAATTCCAGAATAAGCTGCCAGCAGAAGCAATTATGACCTTTGACCCTTTCCACCGGACTGGCATGCCCCTTTGAAAAAATAATAATAGACTCAGTCCCTTTGGTTCACACTTCTGTCTCCAAGTCCAGATAAAAATGCTGACACAGATGGAATGGACAACACACTTGAAATGAGCCACATACCTGAAAAGTTAACCAGCAAAGAACAGTTCCAGAGGCAAGGTGGGGAAAACGCCCAGTACATCTACACAGGGCTCTGACCTCTGATATGTTACTTTTCCTCTGGTCTCAGGCTCCCTTGGAAAACAACCTTGTAACTTATTTTGGCAGGGAAACCTTTGGAGAAAACAATCAGATCAAACTTGGAAAACACAAATGATGATTTAAACCATGAGACCCAAAGGATCCAGCGCAGGGCAAACAAAGTTGCCCATGAATGACTTTCTAGGAACAACGTAGGTCCCATACCACTTTAGCAGCTTCTCTCTTCCTTGGCTCTGCACCATTCTTTGGCCCATTATCACAGTGTTGGTGGAGACACTTGTCACCAGATTTTCAGGTCCCCCATGGGCGATTTTCCTTTCTGGCCATTCAGCTCAAGACATTTCCATGTTTTATCAAAATATTTATTCTTGAGTTTTAAATCCATAACTGTTGTGTATGACCCCTGACTGACTCCTGCTTCTCTCTCCAGCCTGTATACGTCACTTCCTCCAGCCAGTTTTCCCCGACCATCTTTACTAGGTTCAGTCGGTTATAGGAGCAGCATGCTCCCCTCCAATAAAATCTGGTACTTACCTTCTGGTAAGGCCCATTCGTTCATTCATTCAACAAGAATTCCCTGCATCCAGCGCCTGCAGTGCACCAGGTACTACTCTAGCACTGGGACTGCAGCTGAAATAACAAATACCCTGACCTGCTGGAGCTTAAGCTCTAGTGTGATGACAACAAAAAATACACAGATCCTCATTTTAACGCCTGACAGTTACGTTCTGCAGAGAAAAAAACAAGGCAAGATGAGGAGACGGACAGAGGGATGGGGGCCAAGCTCTTTTGGATGGTCTGATGGGGAAGGCTTCTTCAAGAAGGTAGCATTTGAACAGAAGCTTAGATGAAGTGAGGGGTGAGCCTCACAAAGACCTGGGAGAGTGTTCCAGGTGGAGAACATAGCCTGAGGGGAAGGTGGCATGTGGCATGTAGCAGCGGCTGAAATGTGTGGGACAGATGGATGAATGAAATTTCTTCTTGCCCACCTATACACAGGACTCTGCATGTTATTCCTCTTATCTGAAATGTCCTCTTTCCTTTCTGCCTACCCAATGCCTAACATTCCCCCCAATTCCCCTCTTAAGCCAGGCTTCCTTGAGCCCCTGGCCTGGGTGCACTCGATTGTACCCACTGGCTGAGGCACCTGGGGGCGCTGTGGGAATCTGCCCGACTGAAGCCTCCGGAGTGGATGCAGTGAGGTCCCTTCTAGGTGGGCTTTCTGGGGGTGGGCACTCTAACTTGGAGACCACAACCAGCCTTCAAGTCTGGACCGAGTGGCAACTGCTGTTCTTAGACAATGCGATCATAGTTTTAGATCAAGCATCTTTCTCCTTTAGCCCCTAGAAGAGAGAGGAGGGGCAATCTGCCCAGTCCAGCTGTCCCTGGCCCTCTGGTTTCCATTTTACTGGATTCATAACGGTGGCAGTCAAGCACACTTGCCATATCAGTCTAGCAGCAGCTGGCACTCTCTAGCTCCTGTGATAACAGGCTTGATTATGTTTTTGTAAGTTACATGTCCATTTCATTATTTTTAGTGGTAAACAGTCCCAGGATGCTTGCCTCTTGCCCTGTCATAGCCAAGCACTGCCACTTCGAGCTCTGTGACAAGTCCTGAGCTCAGACAGGCCAACTGAAGGCTCACCAAGATTAATCCATATTTCTTTTTTTATTACCAATCAAAAATAAATTCCATATATCGTTTAGCAAATATTATCATTGTTTTGTGACAAAAGACACAAGAGTCATAACAACAAAACTCCCCGAGAGTCAAAACTCATAACAATGCCAAAATAAATCACAAAAATATACAAATTAAAATCTTACGCAAAATAAATACAAGTTATTTGCTACGGTGGCTGTGACTCGCCTACCCATATGGAGGCCTGCTGTTTGCGGAGGTCCCCCTTCCATGGGGAAGACGCACAGGGCTGGGCCAGGTCCAGGGTACGGCTCAGCCCAGGAACCAGAGGCTGGAATAGGAAATGAGAAATTGCACTGGGAAGAGGAAGTCATCGGACCAGTAATATTTGGAAATAACCATGACCCTCTGCAGAAAGTGATTATAAAAGGGGACAGGGAGAGGTGGGGAGGAGGGACCATCTCTTGAGAGCATCTGTGTGTGCACGGAGGTAGCCGTGGAAGTGTCTGTACCTGCTCCATGGACTTCACACACAAACACTAGGTTCGGGCAGTGGGTGGGCTCAGGCAGCACTCAGGCCCCAGGAAAACTGCACTGCAAGCCCCCATGTGGACACGGAGAGCAAGCTGCTCCTGGAAAAAAACTAAGGGGTTTCACTGGACAGGGTGCAAAGGTCTGGTGTCTTCCTTATGGCTAAGAACCCACAGGTGTCACCACCTTCTCTCCAGACTTGTAGGAATCACTTCTGTCACTGGGGAGGCCTGTTAAACTGACCAGGGCCCAGCATACTTGGTGAAAGGCATGTTCTGGTCATTGCCAACAGAGCACTTGGGGTTCCAGGTCTCTCGGGTTGAGGAAAGAAGTGAATAAATATTAGGCGGGAAGGCCTGCCGAGGCTCCCTCGTCTTTTCCAGGCCCCCAGCAGGTGTTCCACCCACCCAAAGGGTCAAAGTGGACCTTGGTCCCACAGCCTCCCTGACAGTGGGAAGCCTGCTGCTCAGGGAGAAGGTGCAGGACTGCAGATGGGGCTGCGGCACTCAGGGTCCAGTGCCAAGGGCTTCAGCAAAGACCAGGATGACAGCTCACACTAGGATCTCACTCGTGGGTAGGACGGGGCTGCTGCTTGGGTGCCTTCTAGGTGGAAACTTCCTTTCCTGGGTTCTGTAAGTATGTGAACAAGGTCAGGTGAGCCTCGGCCACAGAGGAAAGGGCATGAAGAACCCACTTGGGTTGGCTTCCTACACGTCCTCCTGACCTCAATCCCCAAGAGACACTGGGGTTTGGGATTAGAAGCAGGGAGTCTGGAAAGAAGGGCTTTGTGGGTCAGTAATGAGACTTGACTTTGGCTATGGGGTGGAAGGGAGATGAACTGATTGCTAACAATGTAGATGCTCACGACCAAGCTCCCTCCTGGCCCTGAAAAGAGCATCACAAGTAAGCCCCTCTAACACAGACACTCTCCCCACCTGGGGAAAACCTTTGGTGAAACTGAGGGCAGTGCCTGGGGAGCAGTCTGGTTAGCAATCTCAAAGGTGGGAGACCCTGCCTAACCCTTGGAGTCAGCCCCACGACAAGGGGAGAGCTGCCCAAAGGGGTGGATGTGAGGCAGATCATGGGGACGGGTTGAGATTCCTCAGCCCAGCCCAACTCACCAGGAGGCCCCATCAGCAGAGTCCTAGGCAGTTCCTGGGTCCAGCGACTGACAGGAGGCGGCGTGCTCCTCTCCACAGTTGGGAGGGCCACCTCCCTGACCACGGTTCCCAGAAGAACCCCTTGGCCTCGGTGCCGACAGGCGAGCCTCAGCGTACGTCCAAGCAGTTGTTCTCAGCGCTATTTGGTTCTTTGCTTCCTGGGAAGAACTGTCTCCTCTCCCAAGAAGAAATCTTCCTCCAGGAGGCTGTGGTGGTGCCATCTCTGGACGTGGAAGAGGAGCAGGGAGAGTTGGCTCCCTGAGTCAGGGATGCAGCCAGAAGGTCACAACTGGGAGTGCATTATGGCTACTGCTTCCCGGGGTGAGAAACCCTACCCCTTTTAAAGTTTTTGTGGAAAAAAAAACTGCTTTTAAATAAAGTTCCTTAACCCTGTCTTCCCTTCCCCCTATGATATTTAAAAAGAGGTGCAATGAGCTGAGTTTAGAAGCACTCCTGGTCGCCGGTACACTGCCCCACAGTCCAGGGCTGTGCAGCTGCCACCTCCGAGCTGTTCAGAGATCCCTGTCAGAGACCAGATCCCCCTCAGGCAGGGGGCCCTCTGGCTGCTCAGTCAGACAGGATAACTGTACCCCTTCCGGCCTAACAGGCTCCCTGTCTTCTTGTGGGCCCACTGGGGAGGCCCCCGCGGGGCTGGCGGGGGACCCCGGGCCCTCCTGTCAGATGGCACTCTCGTGAGATGTTCTGTGCAGCAAGGAGTTGCGCTCATTCAGCAGGTTCGTGGTCTCGTCCACCGGCGGCGACTCGGCCTTGTCAGCTAAGTTCTCAGTGCAGATGGTGCACCCGTCCAGGGGGAACTGGGGGCAGTTCTCCATGCGTGAGGCCAGCAGCCCATTCTGGTACTGTTGCCGGGTGATCTGTAGGGGGGTGGGCAGGGGTGGGGTGGTCACTGAGAGCAGGGTTGGGGGGCCAGGGAAACGTGGCCAGGATGGAAGCTGAGTCCAGGAAAGAGGGCATGAACCAGGGCAGAGGGTCTCAGGAGCCCCCCACCACCAAAGAGTGAGAAGCTAGAGTAGGAAGGACACACATCCCAAGTCCGGGCCCACCATGCTGGGTGCATGTGCTGTGTGCTAAGTCGCTTCAGTCATGTCCAACTCTCTGCGACCCCATGGACTGTAGCCGGCCAGGCTCCTCTGTCCATGGGATTCTCCAGGGAAGAATACTGGATTGGGTTGCCATGTCCTCTCCAGGGGATCTTCCCAACCCAGGGATCGAATCCATGTCTCTTGTATTTCCTGCACTGGCAGGCGGGTTCTTTACCAATACCGACACCTGGGAAGCCTATCCCTGCTGGGGGCGGTGGATCAAAGAAGCTGCCGATGGCCTGGAGGCAGAGGGCTTTGGGGAGTGCTCACCTTAATGTACTGGAGGTCCATGAGTGCCCGCACGCTGAAGTCAGAGATGTACTGGCCCAGAATCGAGCTGCCAAACTGGTTGCTGCTGCCTGCCAAGGGCACGGTGCTCGCCGTTTCTGAGCGGTCTGGGTAGCTGAGGGAGGCTGAGCGGCTGAGGGCTGCGGGGTGCGATGGGGAGCGGTCTGTGGTGGGGAGAGAGACCGTGAGGTCAGCGGCCAGCCCGGTGCCCTGCACAGCCTCCTGTCCAAACTCGTCCCTCAGATGCCTGGGCAGTGGTGCCCTCACTGGAAATGGGAAGGAGTTCTTGGGTGCAAACAAAGCCCTTACTGCAAGGTCTGACTTCATCAGAGCAGACGAGTTAGTTTGTTTAGAAGTGTTGTGCAGTAAGTATTCAAAAGTCTACCCGGACAGAGAACAAAACAGAAAACAAAACCCTGAGACACAGAAAGTTTATGTCTACAAAAGCCCTCATTTCCCCCGGACGGCTCATGAGGCAGGGGCAACGCAAAGGTGGCCCGAGCGTGGCAGACGGCATCTCAGTGACCACGCCTGTCGAGGCGTGCACGCTGCCCACTGTCAAACCATATGAAGAGGAAGAGCCTATAGCCTGCCTCTCTCGCCGCACAGCAGACACCCACAACGCGACGCCCTGCTCGCCTCTCAAAACGCTTCCAAGAGCTCAGAAGTGTGTTCCATGAGACTCGTGTGTGGAACAGTCCTGCCGGTGTCTGCTGAGCCCAGCCAGTCTGGCAGGCGGATGGAGGCAGCAGACTCTTCTCACAGGAACCTAGAGGCCCCCGAGCTCCAGCTTCCCACGCTGGGGCGTCTGCAGACTGGCTCCAGTCCCCGTCCCACGAGGCAGGGCTCTGGGGTAGCTATGGCAGAGCCTTTTCCCATCACTAGGGCCAGAACAGGCTTCACTCAGCTGAGAGTAACCAGGAAAGGGGAATGACTCAACCTCCACTGAGGAAGGAATCAGCTCCTTATTTTGCAAAAGGGAGGGCACACGCACTATTGTACCTCATTAGCTCATATTTGAGGGGAGCATTCAGAGAACAATGAAATGCACCAAGAAGTTAATTGTGAAGGCATGCTGGCTTGTTTTAAACAAACAGGTAGTGGACTAAGCTGATTTGCTTAGTTAACTACTAACTTACTCAGTTAGTTACTCAGTTAACTATTCTAACAAACAGCCCAGTGAAAACAGCAACCACTGAGTCTGGGTGACTGACTGAACCAAATGAGACTGAATTCAGTAATACTCCACATCTGAATTTCATTCATAAAACTAGGAACACACAGTCTGGATATTCTATGACAGGTAGCATCCAGCAGCAGTCCCCAACATTTTTGGCACCAGGGTCCAGTTCCATGCAAAACAATTTTTCCATGGACTGGGGTGAGGCGGGGGGATGGTGTGGGGACAATTCGAGCACATTACGTTCACTGTGCACTTTATTTCTACTATTATTACACCAGCTCCAGCTCGGGTCATCAGGCACTCGGCCCCGGAGGCTGGGGACCCCTGGTCTACAGCCACTAGAGGACCATGTGCATCTACCGCTCATTCTAACTCAAGTAACACCTTGAAGTTCAGTATTTCTTACTGTTTAACATTAATTATTTGGATGACAGAATGCTTTTAATTAATGCTTATTAACACTCCAGAGATAGGAAGTGAATTTAAACCAACATACATTAATCACATGGTATGTTAAAACAGAGGTCCTAGAAACTTAAAAAATATGAAGTTTTGTTTCTGAATAATGAAATTATGATACTTAATTTTCTTAGGATTTTTCCTACTTTTCTAATTTTCTAAATAAGCTACGCTACTATTAAAACAAACCCAAAAAAGTAACAACGACAACAACAAAAAAACCACAGGTAATTTTGACTTGGTAATTCCATTTCTGGCAAAAATATTCTAAGGACATAATCTTAAACACATAAGAAGTTTTTCCACAAAGAGGTCTACATCATGCCATTATTTAGAATACAGACCCTCAAGAACATGCATAAGGGGGAAGTAACAAACGAAGGCACCTCTGCCTGGTGAGACCCTGCATAGCTCTAACTAGAAAGCTCATGGAAAAGTGTCTTGGTTCCCATACTAGGTAAAGACATGAGGATTCAAGCCATGTGTGTGTCAACCCCGCCACCTAAGAGACAGGAGCAAGTGCAGGAAAGGAGAGGGAGGCTGAGGGGCTGGCCAGTGAAGGCCAACACGGTCCACTCTGTTCTCATCAGGCAGCCTCCTGCTCAAAGGCCACTCATGACAGCCAAAAGTTGGCTGTGTCTGAATGGGACCAGTGACTGCTAAGTCACCTTTTTACTTTTTGAAGAGAATCAGTTTTGTTTTTTGTTTAAGTGTTCTTTCATATATTTAAGAAGGAAAATAGCCCAACTGTATGAACATCAATGGGAAACAGGTGCCTGAAGCGATAGGTTTCTAGGACGGCCAGGGTCCCGGGAGCTGCTTTAAGCTATGCACTGAAACTGAAGCTCAGAGACACTCACCATGCTCTCCTCCCCCGGGCTCAGCAGCCCAGGCCACAGGTCTGCCATCAGGACCTCTGCTGCCCCAGTGTCCATGGGATACGGGGATCCCATGAACTGAATGATGCTGGGGCCAACACAGTTCCCGCCGACCCTGGTTCAGCACTCAGGAGTGTGACCTGTGGAAGGCCAGAAACAGCACAGGGCCTTTGGCCTTTTCCCAAATACTTCCTGGTTTGACTACAATAGAGAAAGTAGAAGCAGTAATTGAGCTCTAGCTAAACATTTTATATCAATTTTCTTGCCTACTGCGGCCAACAATTCTTAAGAAGTGGGCACATGTCTTGTTCCCGTTTCACAGAAGGAAATCAAGACTCAGAGATGGTCAGTCAGCTCCCAGAACCATTCAGCTGGTCTTGACAGAGACACCACTCAACTAGGGCAGTCTGACTGTGGCCACACTTCTAAATCCCAGAGGCTGCCTCCCCATGGCCAGTGGACACCATTTCAGCCACAGAATAAAAAAGCAAAGCTTGTGAGGAAAGGTGGGAAGTTTTTTTTAGAGAAAGTTGCATGTCTGTGTGCTTCAGTCATGTCTAAACTCTTTGCAACCCTATGGACTGTAGCCCACCAGGCTCCTCGGTCGTTGGGACTCTCTAGGCAAGAATACTGAGAGGTGGTAAGTCATCCTGCTGAAATGTGTGTGGCCCTGAGCAGCAGGGCTCACCTGGCCTAGCCGGGAACAGCCTTTCACTCCCAGCCTGTCACCTGCGGGGGTGTGTGTGTGTGTGTGTGCCCGAGTCTTCTCAAAGACTGAAGGACCTTCGGGGAAACCCTTCCAGGACCTGGGCAAAGGGACACAGTAACACAGAACCCCAGGTCAAGCAGAATCAACACTTGTCAGGCTGGCCCACACATGTGAACAGGTGGGGTGCTGGGAGGAGGGGGCAGAGGTGGCCCCAGTGCCTGCTGGGAGAGGTTAATGAAGCTGCAGGATGCAGGCTCAGGCGACAGGTGGCAGTACAAATTTTCTAGCCATGCCTTGTTACCTGAGAGCCAGGAGAGCAGGGAGTTCCGCTTGCCAGGCGGACACCCAACCAGGGTGGAAGGTACTGGAGCAAAAGAGGAGAAGGTCAGTGATGGGTGGGGTGGACACAGAGCCACAAGAACAGCATGGAGAAGCAGACCTGATGGGGGCCAGGCTGCCTTGAACAGAAAGGGGGCACCATGGGACAGGTGACCCAGCTCTGACGGGGAGGGTGCTCAGAGCCCACAAATGAGCCCTGATCAGAGAAGGGCAGAAGCTGGCGGAGTGAGCCCAGAGTTCTCACAGTGAACACAGAGACCCAGAAGTCATTTCCCCTCCCTTCCAGCTACTGCAAGTGGAGAGCAGGGGCCTCCAGGTCAAGAGGGGGCCCAGGCCCCCAACCCAGCTCTGAGGAATCGCCGCAGAGAAAGAGCGCTTAGAGGAACATCCTGTGATGGTGTGCCCTGCTTTAGAAGGCTTCCCCAAGCTGGATGGTAAGAGGTCCTCCTGGGAGGGGCAGAGGCGTCCTCCCCAGGCCTGGGGCACCTGGGCAGGGACACAAACTCGGCTCTGGAGCCTTGTTTTCCATCCCCCTCCCTGCAGGTGCCTGCTCATGCCGGTAGATGAGCTGAACTGTGTCAATACACACGTGTGCCCCGCCACCCACACAGGGGTCTTCTTTGTCAAGGGACAGCAGCAGGCATAGCGTGGAGGCGCCCCTCTCCCCCTACCATGCACCTGTGCTTAGCACCAAAGCAGACTTTCCCCTCTCCAGCCTGCAGAACCTGTGGCTGCTCTCAAGGCTTGGAGGCGTCATACCACTAGCGAGATGCCAAGCTGGGTGACACTTGGGCCTTGTCGGCAGAGTGCCCACTCCAGCCACAAGGCCCCTCTGGTAACAGGAGCCTGAGCCACCTAACACTGGAGAAGCAGAGGCCACTGGGGTGGCAAGAGAGGCCTTCTCAGAGGCTGCCAGTCCTTTCTCTGTCCCCGAGCTCCTTTATTCCATTAGAACTGACTCTCAACCAAAAGGCGGCGGCTCAGCCCCTTTACTGCATGGCCAACAGGCCCTGGCCTGGCCCCCGACCATGAGCACCTTGGATTCCTTACCCCATCCAACTCCCCTGGCCCAGTCTTCACCAGTGAGGCCACACAGCCTCCTTCCACCTGCCTCTCTCTCAACTGTTCTCCACCGTCACGGCCATGGTGGCCTGCCTGCCCAGCTCGCCCATTCTGCTGGCGTAGGTCCCCCTGCTCACGGGCCACTAACGGCCTCCTGCTTCGTATCATGAGTGAACGCCATCGACTTCCTGGGCCTCCCTGACACACACCCACCAGCTCCCTTGTCTTCTCCGGGCTGGTCGCACCATCTCAGAACACACTCTCAACTCCCCTCCGGGCTCTGCTCAGAATCCCCTTCCCGTCTCCTCCCTCCACCCTTGGACCCCTGTCCCCATGGGCGGATCATTTCTCCAGCCTACCTTCTCAAAGCCCGAGCCCTCACTGACCTCCCCTCCCTGAAGGCACCTGGGCTGTGAGCCTGCAGACAGCCCCAGGTTCTGGCGGGGAACAGCCTGTCCACATCCCAACCCCCTGCAGACGTGCTGGGGAGCGGTCCAACGACTCACCAGAAGGGGCCGAGGACAGGGCCATGGTCCCGTAGTAGGAGAAGGCACCCGTCTCGAACTTCATGTTCTCCTTCCCGGCCTCCACCTCCACCTTCCCCTGAAAGAGCGTGGGTAGCAAAAAAAAAAAGAGCGTGGGTCGCAGTCACAGTGAGAGGAGAACACCAGGGAGAAAAGCCCAGGGCGCGGGGAGGAGCAAGGCCTGAGCAGGGCGCGGACCCCGCAGAGGCCGGGGGGCCTCAGGGCGTGGGCAGAGGGCAGGCACGGGGGTAGCACGGCCCGGAGGGCGCAGGCCCACCTGCAAGATGAGGATGAAGTAGTCGGCTGGCTTGTTGCGAGCGTACAGGTAATGACGGACGTAGTACTTGTTGTGCTCGTCAAACTTGAGCTCCTGGATGACGTCTGGGTACTTGAGCAGCCGGAGCAGGATCTTCTCTGATATCAGAGAGGGGCTGAACTGGGGGACCTCTGAGGGAGGAGAGAGGAGGTTTCGCAGGAGGCCAGGCGGCACCTGGGGCTCAGTCACACTTGCGCTGGACAGCTTCTCATCGTCTGGCCCTGCCTACCCGGGGTGGGCAGGGGGTGCACCCTTGGCTCCGGCCTCAGTAGACATGAAGCTATCTGCCTGCTGGAACCATGGCTACTGCACTAATAGAACATGACCTCAGGTGCATTCCTTCGCCTGAGTCTCAGTTTCCTCATCTGTAAAACGGGGATTTAAAACTTCATGGGGTCACCACTTGCTGAAATGGGATAGCAGACGTAAGACACTGAGACACGTGCTTGCCACGTGGGAAGCGCCTGGTACACATAACTAGTGCTGCTGTCAGAGTCCACAGCATCCATATACCCTGGCAGAAAAATCATAGGATCACAGCTTCAGCAAGTGAGGGTGGGAAGGAAGTCAAGAGTGAGGGGAGAAGATGGGGCAGGCAGGCACGTTCCTATTTAATCACCCAGGTCTCCAAGGGAGCTATGAATCAGGGGTTAGAAGAGAGAAAAATGCCTTTCCAGAGGCAGTCAAGCTTGCCCGGCCCTTCATCTGCCGCAGCCCTCTGGGGAGGAGGAGCCAGAACGTCTCCCTCCACAGCTATATTCTGCCCCTACCCGAAGGGGCCCCTTCTTGCTCTTACCCGTGGACAGGAAGCGATGAGCAGCCAGAAGTAGCTGAGGTGAAATTTTCACCTTGAGTTCATTGTCAGTGTCTTTGAAGGCTGAGAAGTCGCGCTTGTTCTTCTCAGAGACCCGTTTCCGGCTTCGGTTGTCAGCTGCAAGAGGGAATCTGGAACTGAGGCCAGCGTCCCGCAAGGACTCGGGAACAGACTAGAGCCCACCCGCCGGCTCGAGCTGAGCGGGCCCTCCTCCCAGCGGAAGCAGCGGCAGTGGCTGGACTGAGACGCCAGGCCCGGAGGAAGGGCGGCCCTGGCCTCACCCTCGGCCCTGGCCTCACCCTTGGCCCTCCCGCCCGCGCGACGCAGCGGGGGCGGGGACTCACTGTACATGTCAGACTCGTCCAGGATCTCGGACTTGATGATCTCCTCGATGACGTCCTCCAGGGTGACCAGGCCCAGCACCTCGTAGAAGGGGTCACCTTCGCCCTCGTTGTTCACCTTCTGCACGATGGCCAAGTGGGACTTCCCTGAGGAGAAAATGCAGTGAGTTGGAGGAGCAGAGGGACCAGTCCTGAGACTCCTCGAGCAAAATATTAACACATTTGGGGTCACGAGTCCTGAAGTTGTTGCTGGAAATGGATATTGCTTTTACAGAAAGGAAAACCAAAAGTATCTTTTAATTTAGGACCGTGTGTTTAAATAGAATGAAGATGGCAAGTCCCTGCCCAGTGTGGTATATCAGGGGCTCCTGGGAAGGGGAGAGCCCCACTCTGACAACCTGCAGACACAGACAGCATCCCTCAGAGCCCCGTGTGCGCCGGGTGGACACGGGGCTCCCAGGGGGCCTCCAGGGCCACCCACATTCCTTCAGCCAGTGAAAGTGAAAGTCACTCAGTCGTGTCCGACTCTTTGTGACCCCATGGATTATACAGTCCATGGAATTCTCCAGACCAGAATACTGGAGTGGGTAGCCTTTCCCTTCTCCAGGGGACCTTCCCAACCCAGGGATCAAACCCAGGGCTCCTGAATTATAGGCGGATTCTTTACCAGCTGAGCCACAAGGGAAGCCCCCTTCAGCCAGTACCCCTTGGCAAAACTCCTCTGCGTGTACCCAGGACCCATGATCCTGCCCAGGGCAAGGCTCTCAGTTCCCAAAGCCATTAACAAATTAGCCCAGGCTATAATTAGGTCAGGCGGGTACTATAATTAGAGGAAGGCCACCGTTGAACCCAAAACAAGAGAAAGTTAGGAGGTAGAGGGTGGGAAGGAAGGCCCCTCCACAAAGCTGAATGGAGTGGCAGGGCTTCCCAGGCCTTCTGGGGTCCCATGCTTCTCACAGGTCCCGAACCCCAGCAAGTGACCACGACAGGGCCTGGCCCCCACTCTGGGTTGAAAGGGACTGTGTGCCCCCCACACAGGGACATGGGTCTGGAAGGGCCTAAGGGGACAAGAGCCAGAGGGCCGTGAAGGTCAAGTCAGGTCTCCCGCTCAGCTTCCCCTTCATGACCCAATCTTAGCCGTGACTCTGCACCGTGTCCCTGGAGGAGGTTCTCCAGGTCTCCAGGGCCCCTGGGAAGCCCAGCTCCAGGACGCATCTTCACAACTCCCACGGGCCTTGGAGGGGGAACAGAGAAATGCCACTTCCCGTGACCAGCATTTTATAAAATAGAGTGAAAAATCACAGAGTACACCGCGTGTAATGGGGGAAGTATTGCCCCTTTTATGAAACTTTTCCACAATGCGCCAGTCACTGCAGTACACTGATTTCCAGTTGTGGTCAAACAAGGGCTTCCCAGGTGGCACTAGTAGCAAAGAACCCACCTGCCAATGCAGGAGACATAAGAAATGCAGGTTCGATCCCTGGGTTGGGAAGATCCCCTGGAATAGGGAATGGCAACCCACCTCAGTATTCTTGCCTAGGATATCCCATGGACAGAGGAGCCTGGCGGGCTACAGTTCATAGGGTCACAAAGGGTCGGACATGACTGAAGCGACTTAGCACACATGCACATGGTCAAATAACTCTCAGCACCTTACCAGGCAGAACCATGGCGACTCGATTAAAATTTCCCGAGGGTCTTGAGAGATGAGCCAGCAAGAGCTTGGCCAAGGTCCTCTGTAGGCAGCAGCCAGTCAGGGACTCGAGCCTAGGGTCCAGCCCCCAGCCTCCTCACCTGCCAGATGCAGCCCATCCAGAAGTGCCCTCTGGAGACAGAAGCAATGTTCCCAGGAGCCTGGGAGAGCCAGTTAAACTACACCATGGGGCGGGGTGGGGCGCGGGGTGGGGGGTGGCGCGCAGAGAGGGGAGCCAGGATTAAAGCAAGGCAGTTCTTTTCACTTTCGGACCAAAACGCCCTAATTAAACCTGGCAGTACCCAGTGTTGGGGAGACACACAGGTCCTCACAGGCACTCTGTTTGTTGGGCAGGTAGGTCACTCATTTCAGCAGACCAAACTGGCAGTATGTCTCAAAATTCAGGGTCCCCAACCTTGGATCTGGAAATTTCAGGGGTAGGAACTTTTTCTATGGATGTAATTTTCAAAATGCAGAAAAAGCAAAAGGATTCATCAGAACATTTAACAATCTCAAACCTCAAGGGCAATGGATGGGGAGGGTCAGGCTAGGGAACACATGTACACCCATGGCTGATTCATGTGAATGTATGGCAAAAACCACCACAATATTGTAATTAGCCTCCAACTGAAATTTTAAAATTAATTAATTTTTTAAAAAAGGCAATGGAGCAGAGGCCACTGCCGCTCTGGGGAGAATGTGGCAGAGCGGGATGGACCAAGCATGGAAGGCAGCCCTGGAGAGACTGTAAGGGGTCGGGATGCATGGCGCCGTCTGCAGACATGTGGGGTGGGGGTGCTAAACTGCCCTGTCAGTGTCGGGAGGAGGTAACGATGGTCACCTCTTGGGGTATTTGGAGTTTGAGGGAGGGCCTCAGTACCCTTCTATATTGTTCTACTTGCTGGGCATGTTTCACTTCTACAGCTTTTTTTTTTTTAATTGAGAAAAAAATGAAGGGGAGAAACAAATTAAAGGAAACAAAGGGAAAGTGGTAAGAGAGGGTAGACAAGGACCCTCCATGCCTAACCCCTACCGCAGACTGAGCCCCGGGGAGCAGGTGTGTGTCTGGATATGGCTCAGTTAGGGGGTCCCTGCTCACAGCCTAGATGTCGGAGCCCCTGGAGAGAAAGGACAGTTCCCGTAATCTGAGGAAAAGTCCTCCCCTCCGACTGACAGTGACTGCAGCCATGAAATTAAGACGCTTGCCTTGCTCTCTGGAAGAAAAGCTATGACAAACCTAGACAGCATATTAAAAACCAGAGAGACATCACTTTGCTGACAAAGGTCCATACAGTCAAAGCTATGGTTTTTCCAGTAGTCGTGTACGGATGTGAGAACTGGACCGTAAAGAAGACTGAGCGCTGAAGAATTGATGCTTTTGAACTGTGGTGTTGGAGAAGACTCTTGAGAGTCCCATGGACTGCAAGGAGATCCAACCAGTCCATCCTAAAGGAGATCAGTCCTGAATATTCACTGGAAGGACTGATGCTGAAGCTCCAAAACTCTGGCCACCTGATGGGAAGAGCTGACCATTAGAAAAGACTCCGATGCTGGGAAAGATGCAGGGCAAGAGGAATAGGGGGCGACAAAGAATGAGATGGTTGGACAGCATCACTGACTCAATGGACATGAGTTTGAACAAACTCTAGGAGACAGTGAAGGACAGGGTGCTGCAGTCCATGGGGTTCCTAGAGAGTTGGACATGACTTAATGACTGAGCAACAATGACTGAACCCTCTAATTAACCCACAGGCTCAGAACTAGCCCTGCCGCACAAAGGGTCATGGGTCACCCTAGGCCCCACTGGGAAAGCTAGGCAGCTTCTCTGAAGGGCCAAAATGCCCCTCCTGTGGATGAAATGTGTAGATTCCTCAGTTCCCGCTCAGCCCTCTCGCCTCCTCTCCGGGGCACCTAGGTTTGTGGACTCCGCTGGTGGGTGTGGGCGCCCTCTAATGGCAGTACTTTCCAGCCAGGTAGGTACCCCGTAGGTGAACGGACCTGGGGCACCGCCCTCAGCCAGCCCTGCCCTGTAGGCTAAGAGCCTGGAGTCCTGGCGCCAACTGTGGCTGGTCAGTGGGGGCCCTGACACAGAGGTCACCCTCTGCTGACCCGAGTATGGACCCTGGGCTGTGTTTGCCTTTTTTCTAACTTATCTGTCCCCAGAGAGGCCATTCTTCGGTCTTAGCAGAAACTTCTCCTCCCCTGGCCAGAGAACCTCCCTCGCCTAGGTCACCAATGACCTCCCATGGTGGGGTCTCATTCCTGGGAGACCTGCCCAGGCTGCAGTTTCTGAGCAACTCTCTCCCTCCCCCTGGAAACCCTCCCTCCCCTCGGCTTCCAGCACAGCTCTCCTGGTGCTCCTCTGACCCCAGGGCTGCTTCCCCTTCCTAAGAGTCCCGGGGCTCAGTCCTTGCACCTGGCGCTTGCCTCATGACTTTAAATACAAACTATACATCAAGGCTTCTCCAACAACTGTTTGCAGCCCTCTCCTGTGCCCTCTAGACTCACATCCAGCTGCTGGCTCACAGCTAGCTCCACATGGATGTCTAATATTGGGGTTTTCCTGTAAGATGTAATGGAAAAAAACCTGAATCAACTTTTTGGCCAACCCAATATCTTGACCTTAACTCGGTCAACCTCCTGCCCCAGACCTGTGGAAGTGGATGGGGGCCTGGGGGAATAAACTGCCTCCACTACTTCTCTACCCTTCTATATCCAGCCAGTTCAGTGGATCCCATCAGCTCTGCCTGCAACAAATGCCCAGAATCCAACCGCTTCTGGGAGCCTCCTCTGCTACTGTCACATGCTGTTGTTTAGTCACTGAGTGATGTCTGACTCTTTGCAACCCCAGGGACTGCAGTCCGCCAGGCTCCTCTGTCCATGGGATTCTCCAGGCAAGAATACTGGAGTGGGTTGCCATGCCCTCCTCCAGGGGATCTTCCCAACTCAGGGATGGAACCTGAGTCTCCCGCATTGCAGGCAATTCTTTACCATCTGAGCCACCAGGGAAGACCAAGAACGCTAGAGTGGGTCGCCATGTCCTCCCGCAAGGGATTTTTCCAACCCAGGGATGGAACCTGGGTCTCCTGCATGGCAAGTGGATTCTTTAGCATCTGAGCCACCAGGGAAGCCCAAGAACACTGGAACGGGTAGCCATGCCCTCCTCTAGGGGATCTTCCCAACCAGGTATGGAACCCAGGTCTCCCGCATGGCAGGCGAATTCTTTACCATCTTGAGTATGCTGAGCCACGGGCATCTCCTCTCACCCAAAGAGCGAGATCCTAAGTCTTCATCCTGGACCTGAGCCTATCTCCATACAGCAGCAAGGGGGAGGCCTGCTGTACCCGAAACCCCCAGCGGCTCTCTCACTCCACAGGAACGTCACACTCCTCACAGAGGCCTGGGCCCCAAAGCCCTTCATGCCGCCCTCCTCCCCAGCGCAGGTGGCTCCCAGCCCCTGGCTCTCCCTCAAACACCGGAGGCCGCTCCCTCCGCCTGACCTGCTCCTCCCCCAGCACCTGCCCCACTCAGCCCTGCTTCAGGCCTGCGTTCAATGTCCAAACATCACCTTTTGCTGAGGCCTACCCAGAGGGCCTCACTGAGTACTGCAACCCTTCCTCCAGCCCCACAACCCGGGTCTTTATCACCTACAATAAACAACAGAAAGTGCTTGTTCATCGTGATTATCGTTTTATGGCCCATCTTCTCCCACTAGATTGAGACCTCCATCATAGCAGAGGCTTTCGTCTGTGTTCCCAAAACTCAGAATAGCTAGCAGCACATAACAGGTGAACACCTGTGGGATGGATGACACAGCTCACGTGGTTGTGCCTTAGGAACCAAGGTGGAGGGGGAGAGGGACAGGGACTAGGCAAAGAATCATTCTGAACTGTAGTCATCAAGAAGCTTTTGGGATTTCCCAGGTGGCCCAGTAGGCTAGGACTCTGTGCTCCCAGTGGAGGGGACCCAGGTTCTATCCCTGGTCAGGGAACTAGATCCCATATGCTGCAACTGAGACCCAGTGCAACCAAATAAAATAAATATATATTTTTTTAAAAAAGAAGCTTCCATAATTCAGAAATGACTGTCAGCTGATTTACCATTTAGAATAAGAGAAGCAACTTAGGACTCAGACTTGTGACTCTCATTGTATGATATTTATTAAATCTAATGTAGAGTTTTATTTTAATGAGTCACCTCATTAGATTATGAGTGTCCATTCAACTGGATAACTGGGTTTTGGGGATGGAAGGAATGAGAAGTGAAACATGTAAACTGACATAATGTGTCTACTCCAGAAACTGATAATTCCACATTTTCCAAAGCAGTCCTAATTAAAAAAAAAAAAAAAAGACTGAGAAAATGTAGCAAAAGATTATATTTGGCTGAGCCATTTGAAATTACTGATGTTTGAGTATTTCCAACCAAAACAAAAGAAAAAAGACAATTTCAATTCAAATGGTTCAACCAGTCTAGGGGGATTCAGTATGGCTTCTGTTTTCTTTCTTATACTTTCCTAAATAGAAATTCTAACTTTTCCATAGTCAATAGTACAATCAGAAAGAAACTCTTAGAAACGTTCTCAGGTTGCTTCCTGGGGCTTAGGGCTTCCCGTGCCTTCTACACTCAAGCACTGCGAGGACGGGGAAACGCCTATGGGGCCACAGGCACCTTGAAGCTGCTGTCCCCAGTCACCTCTGGGCCATATCTGGCTGCAAGCTTGCCCGCTCCGACCTGGTCAGCCTCGGCCCAGGTCGGAAACCTGCACGTGAGACCTCAAGAAACCCCGGCGCGATCGGCAGGTACAGACTGCCAAGTGGCCCAAGCAAGCCTGGGCCCCTCTCACAGCCCTCTCCCACGGGGAAGAGGAGGCAGGCAGAGGGAGGCCCCAGGACCTGCCTGAGTCCCTCAACAACCCTCCCCACCTCTCCACCCTTCCAGCGGCCCAGGCTCAGCCCTGGGTGCCCTGTGAGCGCCCACTGCCCCCACCGCGCCCAGGTCTTCCTCTCAGTACTTGCAGGGCTTGTCTCGTCAGCCGCCTGGCATCCAGCCAGGTTAGGATGCAGCTCGGCACAGCACGGTAACACTCCTCTCCAAGCATCCTCCCACCATCCCTCACCCAATGCCGGCACACAGCAGACACTCCAAAGTCTTTGGTAGAAACACACAGGGAGGTCTCCAGGGGCACCGGAAAGCCTATTCCTCAACCCGCCACAATGCCCATTTTAGCAAGCGCCTGTCTGCTCTTCTCCCCCATAAAAAACCTTGATAGTCTCTCAAAGACCAGAAGAAAAATACACATTACTAGGTGCTGGATTTCAAAGTCTACAAGGGCTCCAAGAGGCCCTGCTCACCTGCTCCAGCCGCCGTTGCTCACGGGAAGATCCAGGGGCCCCAGGTCAGACGTGGGCATCCCACAACCCAAAACGGTGTCCTCGGCATCTCGTTCTGGCCTCCCGGCAGGTCCCATCTCCTGCCAACCCAGGTTCCAGGGCTGGCCCTGAACTCTCAGCAACCCCCACTAGGAGAGAAGCTGGCCAGGCTGCCAGAAAGCAGAGCCCTGGGCCACAGGTCGGCACTTGCAGACAGTGAGCACCCCGATTTCCTGGGAATCCCCCTCCTCTGTCTCCCTCCATCCGGCCAGGGCAGGATTAAGCTGACTATTAATAGTGCTGACCTCAGCCAGCAAGAGAAGCCTCAGCCCAGCACAGCAGGAAGGCAGGGCTGGGCAGGAGAGGAACCAGAGAGGCAAAGCACAGCCCTACCAACCCCCAGTGCCATCAGTTCCAAGAGGGTGGGAGAGTTACACACAAAAAGAATATCACAGAATATCTACATCAGGGAAGGCCTGACTGGGGAGGGCCAGGAGGGAACTGTTTAATCAATGAGCAATTTAAAAGAACAGCGGGACCTTCCTGGTGGCTCAGTGGATAAAAATCTACCTGCTAATGCAGGAGACACAGGTTCGATCCCCGGTCCCAGAAGATCCACATGCCATAGCGCAACTAAGCCCCTGTGTCACAAGTACTGAAACCTGCATGCTTTAGGCCCCCCAAGCTGCAACTACCGAGTTCGAGGGCTGCAAGTACTAAAGCTCTTGTGCCTAGAGCCTGTGTTCTGCAACATGAGAAGCCACAGCAAAGAAAAGCCCCAGCACTGCAATTAGAGAGAGCATTCCCCCACTTGCTGCAACTAGAGAAGGCCCACACACAGCAACAAAGACCCAGGGCAACCAAAAACAAAATTAATTAAATAAAATTATTTTTAAAAAAACAGTGAAAAAACTTTTTAGTTTTTTAATTAAAAAACACTGAAGAGGTCCTTAATTCATTAGAATCATTTTAATAAATTAAAATATGAGGCTATGGTGACTAAAAGAGAGCAGTATTGGAAAGAACAATGAAATCTTCCCATCATGGTCTGACAGCATGCATCAAGATGCACAACATGTAAGACCTTGGACTAGTCAGTTTCCTTTCACTTCTAAGAAAGACCTTAACACAAAAGAAGTGCCCAGACCATGAGCAAGGTGTGCCCAGGAGGGTCTACCCAGTGTGGTTTATGACACAGTACAACAGCCACTATAAAGGCTAATGTAGACACAGATTTATTTTAAAAGACAGTGGTTCACCATTTGCGTAAAGCAGATACCTCCAAAACAGGGCAGTAAGAGTGACAGTGGTTTCTTTTGCTTTGGAAAAGAGTCTGATGCTCGGAGGGATTGGGGGTGGGAGGAGAAGGGGACGACAGAGAATGAGATGGCTGGATGGCATCACCGACTCGATGGACATGAGTTTGAGTGAACTCTGGGAGTTGGTGATGGACAGGGAGGCCTGGCGTGCTGTGATTCATGGGGTCGCGGAGAGTCGGACACAACTGAGCGACTGAACTGAACTGAACTGAATGCATTTTAAGGGCTTCCCTGGTGGCTCAGATGGTAAAGAATCTGCCTGCAATGCAGGACACCCTAGTTTGATCCCTGGGTCTGGAGGATTCCCTGGAGAAAGGAACGGCAACCCACTCGAGTCAGTATTCTTGCCTGGAGAATTCCATGGACAGAGGCTACAGCTCATGGGGTCAAATTTTAAATGGACTTTAAAGTCAATCTGTATTACTTTTTAATGTTTCCATTTATAATCAGAAAAGAAGGCTATCTCATTTTGAAGGCGAGAAGCAATCTAGTTCACTGCTGATTCACTGGAAGAAAACCCAACAAAAACATCTACGGTGGCAGGATGAGGGTGACTCTGACTTTTAATTCTTAATCGTTTTCCTCTTTTCTGAGAGTTTCTATGGTAAAATCCACTGCTTCTATTTTTATTTTAACCAAAAGCATAAGGCACACCTTTCTGCACCTGGCATGTTGCAGTCGGCGATGTCGCTGCAGCACAGGGCTCCTCAGCTGCCCCGCGGAGAAATCCGCTGGTAGGGGCCAGGATGGATCTTTGCTGATGGACACATGATTGTCTCCAGGTTTCTTCCTACTGCAGACAACCCCGCAAGGACAATCCCTCATTTGACACATGTGAGATAACATTTATAGACGTGGAGTCACGAAGTCAAAGGGCAAATTTGATAGAAACCTCCACACTGCCTTCTCCAGGATGTGTCCGCGTTTACACTCTCACCTATAGAAACTGTATTTGGTGGTTCTTGACTCATTCCTCCATGTCTAGATATACAGCAGGTACTCGATAAGTAAGTTGCTCAATAAATATCACCAATGAAAACACTGCCTTTTGATGGGTTTTTAAAAGGAAACACATGAAAATGGATGGCAAGGAAAAGGGTTAAACAGAGTAAAGCAGAAAAAAAAAAAGTGATATGGGGACGGCCTCATGGAAAAGAGAAATGGAAATGGAGACACGGGTGCTCACTTGCACAGGAGTGCACAGGTAGAAGGGGTTCACGGACTGACCAGGAAACCAACCAGCCCAGCCACCCTGAGCAGAACAACAATGCAGGGACTTGCTGGTGGCCCAGCGGTTAAGAATCCACCTTCCAGTGCAGGGGGCTGGGGTTCGATCCCTGATCCGGGAACTAAGACCCCACAACCTGCAGGGCCACTAAGCCCGAGCACAACTAGAGAGTCTGTGAGCCACAACAGAAGACCCCGCATGATGCAGAGAAGATTCCACAACTAACACCCGACGCAGCCAAATAAATACAGATTTAAAAACAGCCAGCAACGCAGACGCGGCTCGTCAGGACAGGATCTCCCAAGGGGGTACCTATCCCTGACGCTGTCTCCATGGATTTTTAATCCAAGATATATAAGCAACTTTAGCTTTTGTTACTGCACAGACTGACCATGGGTGGACCCAGACTAGCTCTGCAGGCCAGCAGGCCACCAGCCATCACGGTTGACCAAGGGGCTCCAGGGATCCTGTACACACTAACACACTCGCTCACTCACTCATATTCTGGCAAATCGAGAGCAAGTGCAGACAGGGATTTACGCGTGTGAAAAACATAACCGGAGCCAAGCTCACAAGATAGAGAGAGCTGCTTAACAAGGAAATCCTGGAGTGAGGACAGAGGCCCCCTTGCCACCCACCACCCCAACCAGCACTGGGGGGAAATCAGTAAGGATGGAGTCAGGGCTGAGTGACTGGCCAGAACAATTCAAAACAAAGGAAACTACGTGAAACATCGACATACAGCCACTGTCAGTATTGAGGGACCTCAGCACAAGGGTATTTTGTGCCTTCAGAAAATATATAAAGTATGTGCTAGAGATAACTATAAGTGGTAACTATTAGCAAAACATTTTAAAAGAATGGTTATTTTATTTTTACTTCTTTAAAATTTTTTTCCTTTGTTTTGTAATATTCGTATTAGTAAAACATACATGTATACAGTGTCTGAATAGAGATAGAAATTTCAAAAATTTAGAGGAAGGACTTCACTGGCAGTCCAGTGGTTAAGACTCTGAGCTTCTTATGCAAGTGGCAAGGGTTCAATCCCTGGTCAGGGAACTAAGATCCCACATGCCGTGTGGCATGGCCAAAACAATTAAAAAAAAACACACACTTTTTTTTCCCCAATAAGGTCCATAATCCAAAAAGTTTAAAGAGCTCTTTAGAGCCTCTCTGTGAAGGTGGCCACACTTTCATTGTCCCTTCACTTAGTAGACACTGGGGTGTCCCTCCCAGGGTGCACTTCCCCCGCCCCCGTGGGCACCTAGCAGTCAGGGCGAGTGAGTTGGGGCGGGGGGGCAGGGAACTGTCCCCCTCTCCTCTCCCCCAGCCCGGAGGCACAACTATGATGGATCCTACTCTTCACAGGCAGGAACCCCTGCTCAGAGAGGTCCCCTCCCAGGATCACACTGTGAGGGAGTGAGCAAGCTGGGATTCAGAAATGGGACTTCCCCAAAGAGCCTTCTTTAACCCAAGTGCCCCAGGGGTGAAGCTGTTGACAGCAGATGCTGGGGGACCCTAAGCCTGGTCTCTCATGCTGGGGACAGGTCTTCATGCCTTTGATTTTTCAGTTAACCAGTAGTCTCTAATTTCCAACCTTTTATGATGGAAAATAAAAGCATATACAAAAGTAGAGGAAATAATATAATTACACCCTTCACATACCTCAAACAATTAACGACTCCTCTGGCCAATCTTGTTTCCTCTCTCCTCCCACCAACTCCACTGGTTTATTATGAAGGAAATCCCAGATCTTATCTGTAAACATCTGCTACTTTTACCCAAGCACTTCAGTGGTGATGGTTTAGTTGCTCAGCCATGTTCAACTCTGCGACCCCATGGACTGTAGCCTGCCAGGCTCCTGTGTCCATGGGATTCTCCAGGCAAGAATACTGGAGTGGGTTGCCATTTCCTACTCCAGGGGCTCTTCCTGACCCAGGGATCAAACTCAGGTCTCCTGCATTGCAGAGAGATTCTTTACCGACTGAGCCACCAGGGAAGGAAGCATTTCACTAAGCATCTCTAAAAGTTAAGGACCCTTAAAAAAAACCAAAACCACAACAGTATCATCACACCCAAACATGTAATTCCTTAAGATCCTCAACAGTCAGTGTTCTAACTTCCCCAATTTTCTTGTAATTTTTTCTCACATTTAGCTAATTTTTACATGATTTTTTTGATAGCAGTAACAGTAGAAGAAGGAAATTAATGTAACTTTTAATCTTACCTTTCATCAGAGGTAAGTACTGATAACTGCATGTTTTCTTTGGCCTTTTAAAATTAATCTGCATAAATAAAATAGTTCCATACATCAGGGGCCAAAAAGTTCATTCGTGGTTTTCCATGTATTCAAAAACTTGAACTTTCTGGCCAACCCAGTATATTTTCTCCACGCACCGGATCATCGGGTAAATAGTTTTGTACCCTGCTTTTTAAATATTTCCCATTCTCTGTATTTGCCCATGTCATAGAGAGATCTGTAGAAACTGAATGGCCTCACAATATTTCCTTGTACACACAATCCCAAGCCCCACTGGGTTCCTAAACTGTGCCGTTCCCCTTTCCTTGCTGTTATGAAAATCCCTGTAATAAACATATTTGGGTCTATCTTCAGGTCCTGAAGATAGATTTCTGGAAGGAGACTAGCCGGATCAAAGGACAGGGGGTGTTTCTTGCTTGTTTGAAGTTTCTTCAGTTAGCTGAGGCGCGAGTTCAGACCTAGAGCCGGTGTCTCGGTCCTCAGTGATATAAAAACCTCTCCCGAGGACACAGGCAGGGATGGTGCAGAAGGCGGGGAGGAACACAGAACTGGAGGAACGTTACACAGTAGAGCAAATAGGAGAGAAGATGCTGGCCCGGTTGATACGCTCTGTGACCGGAGGAAGGACACGTCCAGCAAACTGATTCTCTTTCCTCCCAGTCCTCTGGTCTCGGGAGCCCCTCTGGCCTTTCCCCCTAGAACCCCAGCTCCTGGTTGCCTGGCCTCCCACCCCAGAGCCCCCCACCCCAGGAGGCGCCCCTTCCCCATCACTCCTCGCATGATGGCTCACAGACTCACAGTGTACGTACTGCCTTGAGAGGCATCCACTCTTTGGACCTGTTTGTGCAACCAGCTAATCATCTACGGGCAAATCAATCTAAAAACTGGACCACCATCCAGGAACAGAGATGCAGACGTAGAGAACGGTCTTGTGGACACAGTGAGGGGAGGAGTGAGACGAATTAAGAAAGCATTGAAATACATATATTCAGTTCAGTTCAGTCACTCAGTCGTGTCCGACTCTCCGCGACCCCATGAATCACAGCACGCCAGGCCTCCCTGTCCATCACCAACTCCTGGAGTTCACCCAAACTCATGTCCACAGAGTCGGTGATGCCATCCAGCCATCTAATTCTCGGTCGTCCCCTTCTCCTCCCGCCCCAACCTTTCCCAGCATCAGAGTCTTTTCCAGTGAGTCAACTCGTCGCATGAGGTGGCCAAAGTATTGCAGTTTCAGCTTTAGCATCAGTCCTTCCAATGAACACCCAGGATCGATCTCCCTTAGAATGGACTGGTTGGATTACCATGTGTAAAACAGCCAGTTAGTGGGAAGCTAATGTACGGCACCGGGCGCTCAGCTGTGCTCTTGTGATGACCTGGAGGGGTGGGATTCGGGGTGGGTGGGAGGGGGCTAAACAGGGAGAGGATATATGTATACGTATGGATGACTCACCTTGTTGTGAGGCAGAAACCAACACAACATTGTAAAGCAATTATCCTCCCATTAAAAATAAATTTTTAAAAATTAAATGGGACATTCATGGCCCACATGTCCCATGTTAGCCGTGAAGACATAAGAGGAAATTCTCTTAAATGCTGACATCAAGATACCTTAAGTCTAGGGCTGGCTTTCTTCTGAACTAACCTAGTAATCCTACCCCTTTCACAAAAAAAGCGGGGGGGGGGGGGGCGGCGGTTCCCTTGGTGAATCCCAGTTGGTTCCTGATTGTCACACGTGTTCCCAAATAATCTGTGAACTATTAAAATAATTCAAGACCTTGATATCATAAACCTGAAGAAGGAGAAAAAGAACTAAAAAATGGAAAAGAAAAAAAACCCTGCAGCAACATTTGCTGTAATGTAAGAGGCTTGCTGTCAGAAGGAGAAGCAGGTAAGGGGGAAGGAGAGGGTGAGAATATTACTTACTGTGTTCAAATTTGCTTGCCTAAATTGGGATATTTAGAAAGAAGGGAAAAGACATAATAATTAAGCAATTATTTTTCCTATCACAACAAACAAAAACCTAACAGGGACACCTTGTAATAATATCTTTCTCAATTGTTTTTTGTTTATTTTTTTAATGGCAGAACAAATAATTACAGACCTATCTCTCTCATGAATGTAGATGCCAAAATTCTAAAAAAGATACAGGCAAATCCAGTGACGTGTAAAAAGAACACATCATGACTGTTAGGTTTATTCCTGTTATGCAACAAATGTTTAAGGATTAACACTCAAAAATCAATCAGTATAATTCAGAAAAAAGGAGATTTATCAATCAATCATCTCAATAGATATTTAAACAAGGATGCCCACTGTCACTAGGTCAACATGACCCCAAAGGTCCTAACCAGTGATATAAGGCAAGAACAAGATATAAAGTGCTTAAAGTTTATCAGCAATGTTGCCATTATACATAGGCAACATAATCATATGTGTAGAAAAGCCAAAAGAATCTAAAATAAACTATTCAATTCAGTTCAGTTCAGTCGCTCAGTCGTGTCCGACTCTTTGAGACCCCATGAATCACAGCACACCAGGCCTCCCTGTCCATCACCAACTCCTGGAGTGCACTCAAACCCACCTCCATCGAGTCGGTGATGCCATTCAGCCATCTCATTCTCTGTCGTCCCCTTCTCCCTTTGGTAAGGTCAATAAATTCGAGTCACTATACAAAAATTAACTACATTTCACAATCCTTGTGTAATGTAATAAAGAATACATCTGAGATTTCCCCAGTGGTTCAGGGGTTAAGAACTTCCACTTCCACCAAAGAAGGCACGGGTTCAATCCCTGATCAGGGAACTATGATCCCACATGCCGCACAGTGCAGCCAAAAAAATATATATATATTTTTTTTTAATTTTTAATAAAAAGAATATACCTGGTCTCTGATCCTGCTTCCTGTCAAAGAGCTTGGAAAACACTTGGACTTGCTGAGTGACAGCAATGTCTCTATGATGTTAATAAGATGACTCTAGGTCATGGCATCTGGTCCCATCACTTCATGGGAAATAGATGAGAAAACAGTGGAAACAGTGTCAGACTTTATTTTTTGGGGCTCCAAAATCACTACAGATGGTGATTGAAGCCATGAAATTAAAAGACGCTTACTCTTTGGAAGGAAAGTTATGACCAACCTATATAGCCTATTAAAAAGCAGAGACATTACTTTGGAAACAAAGGTCCATCTAGTCAAGGCTATGGTTTCTCCAGTGGTCATGTGTGGATGTGAGAGTTGGACTGTGAAGAAAGCTGATCGCCGAAGAATTGATGCTTTTGAACTGTGGTGCTGGAGAAGACTCTTGAGAGTCCCTTGGACTGCAGGGAGATCCAACCAGTCCATTCTAAAGGAGATCAGTCCTAGGTGCTCATTGGAAGGACTGATGCTGAAGCTGAAGCTCCAATACTTTGGCCACCTCATGCGAAGAGTTGACTCACTGGAAAAGACTCTGATGCTGGGTGGGACTGGGGGCAGGAGGAGAAGGGGATGACAGAGAATGAGATGGCTGGATGGCATCACCAACTCGATGGACATGAGTTTGAGTGAACTCCGGGAGTTGGTGATGGACAGGGAGGCCTGGCGTGCTGTGATTCATGGGGTCGCAGAGAGTCGGACACGACTGAGCGACTGAACTGAACTGAGATGGGACCCTAGAGAGAGACTGGAGATGGTCACCAGTTAAATACAAGAAGCTACACAAGGCCCTGCCCCCAGGGGGCATGATTGATGACTGCACCAATCAAGCTAAGGAAGTTCTGATGATGAAAACTCTAGATCTCAAAACTCAGGGGAGCATCCCGGCTGGTGAAACCACTGATGGACCAAGAGTGTGACACAGCCTGGCTCCAGGGGAGAGGGTCTGGAACACTCTGTCCCTCAGACAGACCCCATGCTAGGTACAGCCCTTAAAGTAAAGCTGCAATCCTGAGTGGAGCACTTTTCTGAGTTCTGTGAGCCATTCTAGCAAATTCTCAAACCTGAGGGGGGTCATGAGAACCCTGAATTTATAGCCAGTTGGCCAGACGCACACAGGCGTAGGGAACCCCACGTGAGGCTGGCATCTGAGGTGCGGGCCGTCTGCGGAGGACTGAGCCTACTAACTCCAGGTGGCTAGCACCTGAACTCAACTGCACAACGCCCTGGTTGGAACAATCTGCAACAAACATTTGGAAAAAGAATTTTTTTAATCACCAACTATCCAGCAATAAATCTAAGGAAAGCCTGAGACTTCTACACAGAAAATGACTATTATCATTGAAAGAAATTAAGAGAGTATAAATTAGGAACTTCCCTGGTATTACAGTGGCTAAGACTCTGAGCTCCCAATGCAAGGCGCCTGGGTTCGATCTCTGGTCAGGGAACTTGATCCCACATGCTACAACTAAGATCTGGTGCAGCCAAATAAACAAATTTTTAAGTATAGATTTGAAAAAACAGAGAGAGAGCACATACTAATACAGGGGTAACCATGTTTGGAGACTGGAAGATTCTTTACTATAAAGATGTAAAGTCTTCAAATTATGTATTTAAAAAAAAAAAAGATAGTGCTAAGTTTGACTCTTGCGATCCCACAGACTGCAGTCTGCCAGGTTCCTCCGTCTATGGGATTCTCCAAGAAAGAATACTGGAGTGGGTTGCCATTTCCACCTCCAGGAGAATCTTCCCAATCCAGGGATTGAACCCAGGTCTCCCATATTTTGGACAGATGCTTTACCGACTGAGCTACGCAGGAAATCAATGCAATTCCATACAATTCCCAGGCAAGAGGTTAAATCTTGAAGAACAACAAAGAACAAAGTGTTTAACATTAACCAAAGTTCACTATAAAACAAGAGTGCACTATAAAACTACTGCAATTGTGACAATTCAGTACTGGAAAAAGAAATAAACAGACCAGTGGAAGAGGATCCAGAGACAGACCCCCACATATACCATATTCAGTGGAGAAATGAGTCTTTTCAATGAGTTCTACTGGAGTAGTTGTACATCCATACGAATAAAAAAAAAAAATCTTAACCTGTAACACATAAAAACAAATTCCAGAAGGATTATAGATCTCTAAGGGAAACAATACAGCTTCCAGAATATAGCACAGGATTCCTCCTGGTTTTCATACAGGCAAAGAATCTTAACGCATTCATGTGTGCATGCTCAATCGTGTCTGAATCTTTGTGACCTCATGGATTGTAGCTTGCCAAGCTCCTCTGTCCATGGGATTTCCCAGGCAAGAATACTGAAGTGGGTTGCCATTTCCACCTCCAGGGGATCTTCCCGACCCAGGAATTGAACCTCTGTGTCTCCTGCTTTGGCAGGTGGATTCTTCACCGCTGCACAATCTGGGAAGCCCCAAAGAATCTTAAACAGGGAATCAAAAGCATTAATCACCAAAATGGATGATAAGCAGCTGAAAATGTGATCAACATTAGTCACTAGGGAACTCTATATTAAAATCACAAAGAAAAGAAAATTACAGTGATATACTACCACCCACCTACCTGACTGGTTAAATAACTTTTTTTTTAAATGTAGAACAGACAGTACATTTTTTAGCCTGGGGTTATTGGGATATCCCAATCTTCTGGTCTCATTTTCAGAATCTACAATCTCATTAAATGACACAGAACAGCAGTTGAGGGCTTGGCCCCGGGGAGGGGAGCAGTCTGGGGCGGCCACTTAGCTGTCCCGTGGCTGAGAAAGAAAGATGTTTGTCCTCTCTGAGCCTTGGCTCCCCATCTACAGTGCCTGGAGGGTTAACCCAGGATTCAGCAAAGGCTAACCATTCATGAAGGCACTTCCTTCTTCATGATCCCTGCTCCATCCTCTTACAGACCTTGGGTCCCCCTCTTGTTCCTGCTTTTCTATCACAGCCTCTTGCCTCCCTAACCGGGGCACCAAGGAGGATAGGCGACTGGCAGGTCCTGAGATGAAAGAACCCACATGGGGTGCAGCCACGTTGCGGCAGCGACCCCCACTCTGTGCTCCTGCAGTAAAGGTGCTGGCAAACAGGATGGTGGCAGGAATTTGCAGGGAAAAAAAACATAAGTAAATGAGGAGCATTTCCTCAGTTTTAAGTTACTGTTCTGGACTTTTCTTTTCCTTAAGCTCTGGCTTCTGTTACCCTTAACATACCCGCTAGGGTCCAGATAAGATGCCATCTGAATTAAAAAGAGCCTGTAATTATATAGCAGGCTCTTTTTGACCTCAATGTCTTCATAATTCCAAGAAAGGCACCATGCCCAGACGGTGGGGCAGCTGCCAGCCAAGCTGGTACGTGAGAACCACGATGGCCCAAATGGGGGCATCTTCTGGACGGTAATAACAGTAATGTTTAAGATAGCTGACCCTGCATGACAACACGGTGCCAGGCCTGAGCTAAGCCCCGTGCGTGCCTCACCTCATTCCGCCCTCCCCACAGCCTCTGACTGCTGCTGCTAAGTCGCTTCAGTCGTGTCCGACTCTGTGTGACCCCACAGACGGCAGCCCACCAGACTCTGCCGTCCCTGGGATTCTCCAGGCAAGAACACTGGAGTGGGTTGCCATTTCCTTCTCGGCTAGATGCTGTCATTAATGTGGGTGACCAAGGCACCAGCCACCACAGAGCCAAAAGCCAGTCACTGATTTGAGCCTTTAACAAAATAAACTCCACTACATAAGCTTTTGCTCCTCTTTAAACTCACTCTTGGGAAAGTTTGATGAGAGACATTAAAAGCAGGACTCCAGGTGACTTTGCGTATATGTGTACAGGCCTGCGTGTGTGTGTGTGAGAGAGAGGAGCGCCTGCCTGGAGGGGATAAATGTGTATGCCTGTCTGCCCGTGTAAAAGCATGTCCCTGTGTGTGTGTAAGTGAGCCTGCCTGTGAGGGGTGTGTATGACTGGGTAGGGGGATGTGCGCATGTATATGTATGTGTGAGGGGGTGGGTGGGTGTGTCTGGGTGTGGACTGGGTGGGTGGGAGTTGTGTGTGTGAGTGTGTGGGTGTGGGTATGGGGTTACGTGTGTATGTGTGGAATGGGTGGGTGGGAGTTGTGTGTGTGAGTGTGCGGGTGTGGGTATGGCGTTGTGGGTATGAGTATGTGGGTATGGGGCTGTGTGTGTGAGTGTGTGGCTGTGGCTGTGGGGTTCTGTGAGTGTGTGGCTGTGGGGGGTTGTTGAGTGTGTGGGTATGGACGTGTGGCGGACTGTGTATGTGTGTTGGGGTATGGATGTGTCTGGGTGTGTGAGTGAGCCTGCCCGGGGTGGTGACAATGTGGAGGAGTGGGAGATCTTCCAACCAAGGCTCCTGGCTGCCTGCTGGCCAGAGACCAGGCGTTCCAGAGAGCCTGGGGAAACCAGTCTTTCGAGCACCCTGCCCAGTTCACCCTGCCCAGTTCACGGTAAATGGGCCCTGCAGCAGGGGAGTGCCTCTGGCTGTAAGCTCTGGGGACCGCTCCAGCAATCGCAGCTTTAACCCCCGACACAACAGGCTGGAGGCTGCACACCCCAGCCCTCTGGGCTCCCCCGTCAGTCACACGACACAGCCCAGCCCTCAGCCTTTGGAAACCCTCCTAGACGCTCCTCCTAAGAAACCCAGGGATAGAAAGGGATTTCATTTCTTATCAAAGCAGAAATCTGAAGAAGGGATCTAAACTCTGGTCCAAAGAGCAGAGCAGAAAACTGCACACAAACAGTGATTTCAATGTGAAAACACATAAGGACAGCTAATGGGAGAGAGTAGAGTCAGTCACTCAGTCGTGTCCGTCTCTTTGCAGCCCCATGGACTGTAGCCCGCCAGGCTCCTCCATCCATGCAATTCTCCAGGCAAGAATAATGGAGTGGGTTGCCATTCCCTTCTCCAGGGGATCCTCCCTCCCCAGGAATCGAACCCAGGTCTCCTGCATTGCAGACAGATTCTTTACCACTGTGCCACATGGGAAGCCCAATGGAGACAGCATGACAGTAAAAATGAAAATGATTTTGACCCTGTTGTTTTGTCATAAGACTTTTTAAACTTAGAAGAAAAAAACATTTAAGGGGCTTCCCTGGTGGTCCAGTAGCTAAGACTTCACCTTCCAATGCAAGGGATGCAGGTTCAACCCCTGGCAGGGGAGCTAAGATCCCACGTGCATCAAGGCCAAATAACCAAAATATAAAACAGAAGCAATATTGTTACAAATAAAGACTTTAAGAATGGCCTACATCGAAAAAAGAAGTCAACAATCATTAAAAAAATTTTTTAGTTTCTTAAAAATTTATCACAATAGATCAAAATATCAAAAGTGGTTCTATCCGCAAGATCACAGGCTTATAGAGATTTTGTTTTGATTTCTGTGTGTTTTCAAAGGTCCTGATAATAATATACAGGTCTTTTTAATTAACATCAGTGAAAAGAAAATCACATAATCAATGGAACAGGAACAGACTACATAGTCTAGAATCCAGTTCGTGAAATGAGCCAGGAATCTGTGCTGTAGCCACGGAGCTTTGTACAACCGGATGTCCCTCCTGGATGCTCAGGTGTGATGAAAGGACAAGACAAGCCTTCCCTCCCCACAGGGAGGGGCTGTAGTAACCAGGGGCTCTGCCAGAATCAGTCACCAAGTCAGTGACAGAAGGGCCCGGTCCATCCTTCCATTCCGGGCACACTCCTGTTAGAAAGTGTCTGATAAACAGGCTTGCAGTCCCTGCCATCGAGGAGACAAGGAAAACGTCACAAGGCACCATTCCTTTCCCTCAAGGATGTCCCAGCTGTTCAGTTACCCAGCTCGTCAGCATGACAGCACTACCGCGGGGACTGGGCACACAATGCTGGAACCTCCCCGCCCCTCTGGGAAGGCCTGAGAGGCAGTCACAACACACAGAAGCAGCTTTCTCCAAGGATGGCACCCAGAGCTGAGAAGCTCATTTCTCACCCCGTGATCTCATCCAAGTGCTTGTGAAAAGAGCCGTGTCTACTCTGCTTTGAAAAGCCAACTCAAACATCAGACTTCTACTGACAAGCCTCACTTCCTGAGAGTCTCCTGCCTCTTACCCACTTCTCCTGCGGACACAGGTCTGCGGCTTGGGGTTTGATGTCTGTGCACTGTCCGATATCCCCTGTCCTGACCAGAGCGGTCAAGGAAAACTCTGGAGCTGGTCTTTTGAATTAGGAATACAAGACTTTTGACAAGTAAAGCGCAGCTCTCACTAGGGCCTGGCTGTAAGGCAGCACCTTCCAGGACACACACAAGAGCTGTAGGAAGAGGTCTGTAAACAGAAGATGGCTCAAAGTGCTCTCAGCTCCAGCACCTCTGTGGAAGCTATCCATGGGCTGCACGATGCCAGCAAGGAGAAGAGGTGCCCACAAGCCTCACAGTGAAGAGAAGCAAGCAGCAGCCTGGCCAGCGTCTTTTCAGCTGCCTGCTGGCATCTCCCTCACTGGCTCAGATACACCGGCCCCTGGAGAGGCTTCTGGAGATCAAATCACCAGCTCGGATCGAGACTGTTTCTAGGTGGCGCCGTCCAGGTGCGGGACTGCCTCTGATCACTCTGGAGGCTGCCGTCTCCCAGCTCCTCCTGACGATTGTCCCATCCCACACCTGGGCTCGCTTCAGCCAGGCTTCTCCATGCCTCACACATGCTGCTCGCTCTCAGCTGACTCCCAAACCTTTCAGCCCCATGCAGGCCTCACTCCCCAGCCCACGTGGCACCTGACCTGCACACCCACATGGGTGGACTCTGCCCTCGTGCTGTGCAGGGTGGTCTAGGACCAGCAAGCACAGGCATCGCCTGAGAGCCTGTCAGAAGGGTGGCCTCCCGGGCCGCACCCCGGCCCCACTGAGTTCTGTTCGTGTCCCGTCTGCACATGAACAGGAAGCCCGGGCGGGTATGAACGCTCACTGGCCCGCCAGATGACCTGGAGTCCCAGGAAGGGTCCCCGTATTCTTTGCCACCACCCCTCCCTACCCTCGCCACCCTGGCTCTGCTCCCTCCTCCGCCCGTTTCCCTTAAATGACAACATCTGCAACTTGGATCCCAGGCAAAACCTCACCTGTTCACAAACACTTCCCACTCAGACTTCGACATGCCTGAAATAATCACTGGGTCCTGTCCTTCTAACTTCAGAAGTTTCTGGAAGCATAGGCCTTCCTGGGAGCCCCACAGTGCCTACCTAAGTTTTGTTTACACGTCTGTCTCCCTAGCAGACCATGACTTCTGTGAACAGGGCTGTGTTCGTCCTCTGACTCCCAACAACCAGCGCACCGTCTGACACACAGGATTCCAAAAATTAAATGTTTGTTGAGCAAATGAAAGAACAAGCAGGCGGAGGGAAACAAGATACTTTCAAGGTGTGCCAGATGGTAGGAACCAAAAGCAAAAATTATGCAGTGTTCTTTCCGGCCTTTATAAAGCTGTTTCAGGAATAAAATTAAGCCGCTGGGGAAAATGTGATGTGGCACAGGAAATACAGGAGGAGTTTTTCATGAAATCATTTCTAGCTTTTTCCCTCCAATATATAACCCACTATCTACAATGAGCAGTAACAGGTCTAAGGTTACCTCAGGAGCCAATGACCAAGCAGAGTTTAAACCCAGCTCTTTGCTGGGGGCGAGGTGGTTATAAAGTGGGTGGGGAAAGATGACTAATGAAGAGCTGAATGTCTGGGAGGGGGAGGAATGAACCGGAGGGAGGGGCAGAGCAGAAGCTGGAGGGTGGGTTTCAATGAGGGGTGGGGCTTCCAAACTCTAGTGGAGAGTTCATTCATTACTGTGCTTCCAGGGTCTTCGGAGGCATCGGTGGTGAAGGAAAGACATGGCCAGCCAGGAGTAACCCAGGGAGGCTTTGTTTTCAGATTTCCAGCTGTGGCTAAACTCAACCACAACACCCGGTACTGCCAACATTCTAGGTGAGGTTCAAGTAGAAGAAGGACCAAGGTTCAAACAGTAGGAGCCTCCCAATGGCCTGACAGCCTCCACCAGCTAGCGGGCCTTGCTCCGGGGGCCCACAGCACCAGGCATCATGTCTCATACATTGTACAGGGCTCAATAAACACCTGGCAACAGCTGCCTTCTGTTGGGAAGCAGTCGGGTGGGCATGCTCAGTCACTCAGTCGTGTTCAACTCCTCATGACTCCATGGACTACAGGCTCCTCTGTCCATGGGATTTTCCCAGTAAGAATACTGGAGCGGGAATACTGTCTTTTCCTCCTTCAGAGGATCGTCCCTACCCAGGAATCAAACCTGTGTCTCCTATGTCTCTTGAACTGGCAGGTGTATTCTTTACTGCTGAACCACCTGGGAAGCCCGGGAAGCTGTTACCTCCTTGCTGTAGTCTCCAGGCAAAGCTCAGAGCCGCAGGCTCGAAATGACTCTCTGCGCCTGTCTCTAAGTGTGCAGAGCATATTCATGATTCTCGCTGGTGAGTGAAGTCATGTCAGCCCCTGATGCTCAAAGACCGCTTATTCACTGAGAAACTGAGGCATAGGGAAGGGGAGCCAGGACCCCAAACTCTGCTTCTCAGGCCGTGACCCAAACCTCTAACGCATGTGTCTCTGCAGGAGCTCCTCCTGGCTTTCCCGGTGCAGCTGGAAACAGTCAAGTCCCCTGGATAACAGCACCACACACCCATTTGTCTTTATCCCTAATCAGCTCCACAAAATTCTAACACTTCTGTAATGGGGATAATTCTCAAATCTGACAGGTCATTCGTTCCTTCAGTGACTTTTTAATCAAAGTCTTACTATGTACCAAGAACCATTTTAGGGCTTCCCTGGTGGTTCAGCGATAAAGAATCTGCCTGTAATGCATGGGACATGGGTTAAATCCCTGAGATGGGACGATCCCCTGGAGGAGGAATGCAACCCACTCCAATATTCTTGCCTGGGAAATCCCATGGACAGAGATGCCTGGTGGGCTACAGTCCGTGGAGTCACAAGAGTCCGAGGCGACTGAAGGACTAAACAAGAACCATTTTATGGGCAGGGATATATGGGTGAACAAAACTTAGACCCTGCCCTTTGGAACAGTGGGAGGAGATAGACAATAAAAATGTAAACTCGTAAATCACACAGTTGTTAGAAAGTGATAGGAGAAAAGGAAAAATGAGTACAGGGTGGGTCAGGTTAGATCAGGAAGGTCAGGGAGGGACCAGGGGTTACAGTTTTAAATAAGGGTGACAGGAAGGCCTCACTGAGAAGATGAAGCAGACACAAGGGAGGGGAGAGTGAGCCACAAAGTCTGGGGGAGAACATTCCGGCCTGCGGGAGCAGCCAGCGCAAAGGCTCCGGCTGGGAGTGTCCCCAAGGCCAGCAAGGCCGGCCTGGCTAGTGACAGAGCCACTCACTTGTTGCTCACTCATTGTTTAACAAACGTTTACTGTTTGTTTCTTCGCCAGGCAAATGAGTGGAGAAAATGCTAGTAAGGCATGATGCCAACCCTCAAGGAACTCACAATGCTGGTGGGTAAGGTGGAGATGAAATGACCTTAAAAAGAATCACACCCACAGCGGAGACTCCAGAGGGATTCAGGGCCCTCATCCAACCTGGAGGTGATGAAGGGTCCCCCAGAAAACAGAAAAGCCCCTAGGCTCGACTAGGTAGGGACCCCGGCTCAAATATCTGTGCTGCTGACAATGCTGGCTGTGTTAACCCGGCTCATTGGTTTTTCTTAACCAAAAAAAAAGAAGCCTGGAACCTCCCTGGCAGTTCAGTGGCTAAGACTTCACGTTCCCAATGCAGGGACCTGGGTTCGATCCCTGGTCAGGGAACTAGATCCCACATGCTGCAATTAAAGATTTCACAGGCCGAAACTAGAAAGATCCCATGTGCCACAACCGAGACCCAGAACTACCAAATAAATAAATATTTTTAAAAATGAAATAAAAAAGAAGCCTTCTAAATACCAGATTTGTAAAAAAAAAAAAAAAAAAGGCAGTAAATTACAGGTGTACACTGAGCATTTGCCATGTCCAAGAGGGCCTTAGACTGAAAAGGTAAATGCCAGAGGGGAAGATGTGGGAGAGATCACACTCTGGGGAGCCCAGCACAGCCACGAGTTAAAACTAGGAACCAAGAAGTGATGGTGTAATGCCCAGGGCCTCACAATGCAGGGAGCAAACTGTGCCTGTGTGCCCAGAGAACTACCAGCAGCCACACCAGGCGTCAGCCTCAGGCTACAGGCTTGATATGGAGGAGGGTCCGGGGGACTAAAGTGTGTATTTGCAGAGCCCCACTCAACACAGCTCTGCCCTCAGAGATGCTACCTCTGTTTTCCCAGCTTCAGGAAATGGTGGTACTTTTTAAAAAAAAAAAAAAAAGATGAGCCCAAAGATGGCTCTGCCAGGATTCAGGAAGCTCCCACCCTGTTGATCAGGAGCTGGGAAGCCTGACCATGCCAGTCCATACGGGTTGGATCCAGATCCGGGCTGGACGATGCAAACATGCTTGTCGGGTGTGTCACCAGCAAGTCCCAGAGACCATAGAGGTGGTTAAGGAGGAAGCCGCCCTGGTGAGTCCTAACCCTGCTCTGGACCAAGCAACATAGGAAACATCCTCCAGGCCTTGAGGCTGCAGGGTGGGGGTGGAGCTCAAATCCCCTTTGCTCGTCTGTTTGGACTTGATACCTGGGGGAAACAGATTCCTGGGTCTGCCCACACTGAAGCTCCCCTGGGGCTGTGCCATTACCACCATCCCCTCTGCAGACCACCTTACAGGCTGTTTCCCACTCAAGCTTATATAACTGGAGTTCTCCTCAGCTCTGATGCTGAGATTCAGTCTGTCAAACTGAAAAAGGGAAGGTACCCAGTCCCCACCCTGGCTCTAATCCCAGCATCCCTGCCAGACCAGCTCCTCCCTATCCTACTCTGTCACCCACTGATCAGTCAGTTGAGGCTCTCCAGAAATGAGCAACAACGGGCTGAGGTCTTGCCTCAGCCAGCAGAAGTCCCATGTGTGGGGAGTGAAGCAGAGTTTTGGGGTTTAGGTGACCCCCCATCCCTTTATAAAGAGCTCCTCTTTTGGTCTCCTCACTGCCTTTGGCCGAGGAGGGTTTTGCTCCATAATTGGCTTGTTTACTGTCACTCGGAGTGGCAGAGGCAGGAGGAAAGTTTTGCTAGAAGTAAGGAAAGGGGTGTGTGCTCTGAGCGCTGAGGCTGCCGAGTAAACCCTCCAAGTGTCTAACTACCAAGCATGTGTGAGGGAAAAAACACCAGGCCAGGCCAACTGAAGACACCCAGCAGACCACAGGAGGGAAGCTAAAGCGGGGTGCCTGGGAAAGACAGAATAACCAACGCTTAATCTGCTCGCTTCTGCTAAACAGTCAAAAGCATTACTTGGCATTGCTCTCAGCAGGGAGTCAGTGAGTGCCCTCCCAACTTGGCTTCCGTGGGCCAGGCGCTCCAGTGACACCATTCTCGCTTGGCTCCAAAACGTTCCAGAGCTCCGAGAGCCCAGCAGACTGACTGCTCTGACTTTCAGGCTCTTCCCAAGGCCCTGGGTGACTCGGTCTCTCCCCTACTGACCACTGATCAGCAGAGCCTGTACGCACAAGAATGGAACCACTTGCTGAACCAGAAGCACATCTTCTGCTCCCCAACTCAGCTTCTCTGCTCAAGGGGTTCCCTCTGCCTCAAGGACCAAGTCTCCCCATCTTTTAACGATCTCCCCAAATGTTCCCTCCGCTGTGAAGGTTTTCCGGGTTTCCCAGCCCCTTCCCCACCCGACCCCAATAGGACGTGCTGGCGCCAGTACCAGGCCCTAATCTCCATACCCCGGTGCTGGCCTCCTTGAATGCATTAGCCTCGCTCCATCCTGCTCCCAGGCGGGCAAGTGTCTTGCCCTGCTTGGATCCACCTGGGGCACAAAGCGCAGTTCCTGGCAGATGCTTAAGAGCTGTTTCTGCTGGCCTGACTGCCCATCTCTGCAGAGGCATAGGGAGTGCTGGGCAAATGGACAGAGTCACACGAATGCAACGCCAAGATCAGCAGACACAAAACAGGTCAGGATACGCGAGGTACCGCATAGAGGGATGCGGGAGCTGCATTCTGGGGCCTTACCCTTCTTGAACTCCTCCAGCATGGCATCCAGCTTGGTGTCGTGGAAGACAAAGTGCACTGGGTGGTTGTAGAAGCGGGTGATGGTCTTGAGCGGGGTGCAGTCATCCGGATCCACGAAGGCCAAGTCCTTGACGTAGAGGATATCAACGATGTTGGACTGCTCATCTTCAAACACTGGGATGCGGGTGTAGCCGCTCTCCATAATCTCCGACATGGTGTTAAAGTCCAGGATGGCATCGCTGCGGATCATGAAGCAGTCCTGCAGCTGGGTCATGATATCCTCCACCGTCTTGGTCCGCAGTTCCAGGGCCCCCTGAATCATGTTCAGCTCCTCTTTCACGAGGTCATTGTAAGGCTCGGTCACCTTCAACATCTCCATCAGCTTCTCCCGATTGTAAACGGTGCGGATCTCCTGACCCAGGAAGAAGTCCAGGAGCTTGCTGATGGGGTAACTGAGGGGAAAGGTGATCAGCATAAAGAATTTGGTGAGGATGATCGTGTTGGCACCCACAGCCAGCCCGTGTCGGGAGCACAGGGCCTGAGGCACGATCTCCCCGAAGATGACAATGCCAATGGTGGAGGAGGCCACGGCCACTAGGCCGGACCCGATGAGATTGTCTAGAAGGATGGTGAGGGAGGTGTTGACCAGCACGTTCCCCAGCAGCAGGGAGCAGAGCAAGTAGTTGCCCTTGCGACGGATAGGCTCGATCTTGCGGGCATAGCGCCGCTCCTTCTGAGTGCCACAGTTCTGCACAATGCGCAGCTCCATGGGGTCCAGGGCCATCAGCCCCAGATTGAGGCCGGAAAATATGCCCGACAGCCCCAGCAGCACCATAATGATGAGGACGTGCAACCAGAGGGGCAGGAGCCTCCCAGCCTCCTCCACCATGAGGAGCAGCGAATCCTTGTCCGTCCACCTCCGCCAGGGGCCGTCCACGCCCGCCCGGGTGCACAGCGCATACAGTTTCACGTTCTCACTCCTCCGGAGGAACTTAGTGAGCACCACCAGCATCCCCGACGTGTCCCCGCGGCTCACGTTGACCAGCTTCTGGACGACCAGGTCCTTGGTGAGCTCGGGGCAGTCAGTGGAGTTGTGGAAGGTCTCGGCGTTGTCCACCTCAGTGAAGGAGATCAGGTTGCTGGAGAAGGAGTCCAGCCCCTGGCCGTACAGCCTCAGGTTCACCGTGCTGCCCTCGGACACGTAGATGATGCCATCCGTGTTTATCCCACACGATTTGTTGCAGCTCGCCAGCCTCATGCCCAGGATCGCGCTCCGCTGGGGGTCGCCCTGGCCGCGGACCCCCGGCGCCCACAGCAGCACCAGCAGCACCAGCGCCGCCGGGAGGAGGCGCCCTCGGGCCGGCCCACCGCCCGGGCGCCCGCCCCCGCCCACCGGCGCCATGTTGCTCCGGCTCGGCCGCCGCCGCTCCCCGCGCCCCGCCGCGCGGCCCCGCTCGCGCCGCCGCTCCTGCCGCTCCGCCGCCACCGAGCCAACTGTCCCGGCCGCGGGCCTGACGTCAGGTCAGCGCCCCATCTGCCCCGCCCCGCGACCCACGCCTCTCATTTGCATGGGAGGCTCCGCCCCCTGGCGCGCGGCTCGGGCGCCCTCCCTTAAGGAAGTCCGGCGTTTAAGGTGGCGTGACGCGAGAGCGCGGGAGCAGCGGGCGGCTGTCCGCCCCGCCCTCCTCTCAAGCTTTTCCGCCCTCTTGGCGGGTCCTGCTCTCCTCCGCGCCGACCTGCTCTGCCTATCGCACTGTTCCCCTTCCGCAGCCTATCCTGGCCTCGCTTGCTGGGCTCCTTCCCCTTCCCCAAAAAAGCTGCAACGGAGGCGGTGACTCTTCTCTGTAAAAACCTCTGAAGCAGCACCACGTGGTGCTCGGGCCAGAAAATTGCTTTTCCTGCTTTGAAAAAAGAAAAGGAGAACCGGAGAGCGGAGGCCTGAGGGAGGTCTTCACGTCCACAGGCATTGTTCTGACCTCTGCACTCCTGGGGCTTTTGCCCACCTTGTCCAGAGGCCAGAAGTTGATCCCCCAGGACCAGGCCAGAGATCTCTGGGGCCAGTGGAGGGGAAATCTAGGGAACCAGATGCAGGGAGTGCAGATAGAAGGCGCACGGTCTGTCATTTTCTTTAGGACACAAATACTGAGCGCTCTGGTGCTCTTGTTCCAGGCTCAAACAGTATAGCAGTGAATGAGCCAAAGATCCTGCCCCCTGGAGTTGTCAGTCTAGGATAGGAAACAGGCAATCGACAAACACATACAAGGACTTCCCTGTTGGTCCAGTGGTTAAGAATTTACCTGCTAAAGAAGCCCCTGTGCCGCAATGAAGACCCAAATCAGCCAAAAAAAATTTAATACATAGTATTTTTTAATCCTCCCAAACAACCTTAAGATATTTCCATATTAAAGCTGAAGAAATTGTGTCTAGGCACAAATCAGGGCCCATCTAGACTGTTATCTAAGAGCAGGCTTGTGTGACTTCAGTAAGACAAGTTGGAATGTCTCTCAGCCCCAGCTTCTTCATCTGTAAAATGGGGGTAAGAATGATAACTCAGGGACTTCTCTGGTGGGCCAATTGGTTAAGAGTCCACCTTCAATGCAGGGAATGTGGGTTCGATCCCTGGTCCAGGGACTAAGATCTCACATGCCACAGGGCACCTAAGCCCGCGCAGCAACTAGAGAAGCCTGGCGCACTGCAAGAAGAGTGCACATGCCGCGACTAAGACCTGATGCAGCCAAATAAATAAGAAGAAAAAGATGCTAAGAGAGCATCACTTCACTAAGCTTGTGGGAGCAGCTGCCCTAGGCGTGGAACAGGACAGGACAACTCTGTGAATGCTCTTTGACTATGTAGCTGTTATTGTTATTGTTGTTGTTATTGTCTGCCCTTCCGGGACCACACTCCCAACCCTAGATTGTGGCGACCGACCAGCTGGGACAGCTGCGTGTGGAAACGAGCTGAGAGGCACGGCGCCAGGCCTAACCCTGAAATGACTGCTTCCTGGCCAGCCCTCCTCAGTGTCAGTCAGCAACTATGAATTGAGTGCCAGGCACTCAGGGTGTGGGGGGAAGACCAACCGCAGCTGCCGGTCCTATTAGTGGGGAAGGAGAAAGACAGACAAACATCCTTATAATAATCAGAGAGGTGTGCTGACGAGAGGATCAGGTACCAGGTTGACCACTGGGTCTTGAAGCAAGGATTTTGCCAGCCCTGTAGACACAGAAATCCATTTCACTGTCTCTCTGCATAAACACTGGTGTTTATAATGGCATACTGTTTGCCAGTAAAAGCAACAATCAATACCAGCCAGAAAGAGACTAAACAGAGAGGAACAATCATATTCTGTTTAGGAAGGTGGCAGAAGACTGATTCAAATAAGCCCTGTTAGCAGGGGTAGTGAGTGTGGCATCCCAGGCCAGCCTAAAGCAATCCGTTACAGGGAGCTCCCTCACTTCATATTTCACAGGGAGCGCCCAGCTTGCCAGTTTTTCAGAAAACAGGACCCTCAGGTGGGCACTGGCCAATACAGAACACAAGCAGAACCTTTGACCAGCTGTTTCCACCTACCTCCTCCAACCAGCATCTGCCATCTCCTGGGAACAAGTGCAGTCTCAAGGAATCTTTTGCCCTCATATCTTTCCAGCTAGTTTTAGGACCAGCACCCTCCCCCAGGGTCCTCAAAGACTCCCATTCTATTATCAACCAATTGGCTGTTTTTATTTTGCCCTTTTCAGATGTCTGTACTCAGAAGCATTCTATGCATGCACTGAGCCCAATGACAGAAACTAGCAAAGAGGAGGAAGAACAAACAGAAGCTTTCGAGATACTTAGGTTAAAAATGCAAGGGGTGGGTCTTCCCTGGTGGCTCAGTGGTAAAGAATCCACCTGTCAACGTGGGAGATACTCCTTCGATCCCTTGGTCAGGAAGAGCCCCTGGAGAAAGCAATGGCAACCCACTCCAGTATTCTTGCCTGAGAAATCCCATGGACAGAGGAGCCTGGCAGGCTACCATCCATGGGGTCGCAAAAGAGTCAGACATGACTTAGCGACTAAACCACCACAGTTCATTTAATTACACCCATCCATGCTCTTATTCACACCAGTGATTAAGTGAATACAGCCGATCCAATGAGGTCAAGAAATGAAATTCCCCTTTCTGTGCTACCCCAGCAGGGGTCCATACAGCCTTGCTCTGGGTTCCCAGTGTAACTTAAAGGGAAACTTTTTCATGTCCAGAATCCTTGATGTCCTGCAAATGAAGGACGAGGAGGACTCTGTTATTAAATAGTTTATACAGTCTTAAAAAGGAAAGAGAAAGAAGAAAGACAGAATAAAGAAATTCCTCTTTACCCTCCCAAGGCCTTCAGTCTTCAGGGGAGACAAGACTCCTTGTTGTTGTTCAGTTGCTAAGTTGCGTCCAACTCTGCGACCCCGTGGACTGCAGCACGCCAGGCTTCCCTGTCCTTCACCATCTCCCAGAGCTTGCTCACACTCATGACCACTAAGTTGATGATGCTATCCAGCCATCTCACCCTCTGCCGCCGTCTTCTCCTCCTGCCTTCAATCTTTCCCAGCATCAGCGCCTTTTCCAATAATTCAGTTCTGCGAATCAGGTGGCCAAAGTATTGGATCTTCAGCTTTAGTATCTGTCCTTCTAATGAATATTCAAGGTTGATTTCCTTTAGAATTGATTGGTTTCATCTCCTTGCTGTCTGAGGGACTCCCAAGAAAAAGTCAAATGCAATATAAGACAGAAAATGTCAGAAGAGGTATTTGAGGCCCAGGCTGGAGTCCATGTTCATTCTCTGCCTGGCTTTGGTCCCTAGTTAGGGCATTTAACCTTTCCTCACCTGCAGAGTTCTCGCAGCATGGTGAGGACCACGTGGTGATAGAGGTGTTTTAATGTGCAGAGCAGGAGGCCTGGGCCATGTCTGCCTCCTGTGAAGCAGGCTGAGAGAATGGCAGAAAGGGACCTGCAAGTGAGACTCCTCTCTCCTTTAGGGGGGAAGACGTTTTCCTCTGCCTGCGGCAGAAGCCTTTACTCACCTGAATTTCCTCCATTTGCAAGTAAGGAGTTTAGAGAGGATCCTTCTCTGAGGGGTCTTGATACCTGACCCCCCAAGCCTCCCAAAGCACTCCATTCTTTATTCACTTATTATTATTGTTATTTATTTGACTGAGCCGGGTCTTAGTTATGGCATCTATTAATCGTAATAGTGGCATGCGGGATCTAGTTCCCGGACCAGGAATCAAACCTGGGCTCCCTGCATTGGGATCGGGCGTCTTAGCTGCTGGACTGCCTGGGAAGTCCCCCTAAGCACTCTATTCTTGACATGGGCCTGAAGCGTTCTTTCCCGGCCCTATGGCAGCATGTCTACAGCTCCTGTGTGTGTGCGTGTGTGTTTTTAATATATATATTTTTCTTAATATATATATTTTTTATTGAAGGATAGCTAACTTACAATGTTTCAGGTACACAACAAGGTGATTCGGATATACACACATATATTATTTTCATACTATTTTCCATTAGGTTATTACAAGATATTGACTATAGTTCCCTGTGCTATATAGTAAACTTTTGTTCTTGTTGCATATCTATTTTTTAAATTAGAAATCTAGCATTCTATTCACACTAAATCAAATAAGTAGAATCAAAATATCATTAATATTTTAGGCAAAAGTTCATAAGTTTTCTAATATATATATTACACATAGTATTTATGTGTACTTGCATGCTAGGCGCTTCAGTTGTGTCTGACTCTTTGCAACCCTATGGACTGTAGCCTGCCAGGCTTATCTGTCCATGGAATTCTCCAGGCAAGAATACTTGAATACAAGAATGGGTTGCCATGCCCTCCTCCAAGGGATCTTCCTGACCTAGGGATTGAACCAGAGTCTCTTATGTCTCCAGCATTGGCAGGCAGGTTCTTTACCACTAATGCCACCTGGGAAGCCTTTACTATTTATATATATGTATACAAAAGTTTTTCTACTACACTTGATAAAGGTTTGAAAAAGAACATCAAAAAAGAAGAGATGGAGAAATTGGAAAACATAAACTACATGAAACAGGAGCACTGGCATGTCTGCAGCTCCCGTGGTTGAGTCCACTCCTTTCTGGTCCTGTGCAGGGAGACAGCCTTAAAGGTTCATTGCCCTTTCTATACCTGGCATTGTGCTGACACTGAGGCTTCTTGGTGAACAAGGTCTTGAATCAGTGACCTGGGATCTCCTGCCCCTACTCCCTAGGCTGGGATCCTCCCAGGCTGGTTTCTTAGCCCTCTTCAACCTCTGGGTCTACACAATGGGGAGCTGCGGGCAGAACAGCTGCCCGTCTGCTGGTGGAACTCAGAGCCTGAGGCCTGCCACAGCCCCCACGCTGGACAGAACCTTCAGGGATGCCGTGGGCCTGGGGTATGAGAGCCTGGATAGCAGCAGAGTGAGACACAGGCCATCCTCAACACATGCTGTGAGGACTTCCCTAGTGGTCCAGTGGTTAAGGATCTGCCTTGTAATGCAAGGGATGCAGGTTTGATTCCTGGTTGGGGAAGATCCACATGCCACAGAGCAACTAAGCTCCCACACCACAACTAGAGAGAAGCCTGCACACTACAACAGAGATTCTGCGTGTTGCAACTAAGACCCAATATGGCCAAAAATAAATTAATATTTTTAAAAATACATTCCATGGCCTGTTCACCACTGTCTGTAAGTCTACAGTAACTCTGAGCATTGCAGGATAATCTGTGCCATTTAATTGTTTCAGAAGGGAAGGGACAGTTGTCCGTCCTCTGAGGGATGGAGCAAGCATGGAGTTAGCTGGATGCTGCTCTTTTCTTGGGGGAGGCACGCCTAGGGGCATGTGGAATTTTAGTTCCCTGACCAGGGATTGAACACATGCTCCCCGGCATTGGAAGCACAAAATCCTAACCACTGGACTGCCAGGGAAGTCCCTCGATGCTGCCTTGACTCTCACATCCCAACTCAGGTCATCCCAGGAAGTGGGGACATGGAGACCCCGTGTGTGAGAAAGACTCTTCATTGAGCCAGAGAAGTGGATGAAAACATCAGGTCAGCAGATCCAGGCCCATAAAAGGATGTGCCTCTGACAGGCACTCAAATGCCAGAGTGGCAAGGGGGAGGAGCGTTTGTACTCATGGGGTAGGCTTCCTATTGCCATAGGACAGGTTGTTCTCCTTTGAGACAGGCCCATGGGAGGCAGGATGCCCCACTATGGGGATTCAGACAGAGCTCTGGAGGCCCAATGCGGGGGTTGGCTTGTCCACAGATCGCTTGCATGACCTAAGACTCTGGGACATCCTTGAGTGCCTAGTGAGAGGAAATCTGGCCCATGGTGAGAGCTCAATAACCACGATGTGATCAGTAACCACGACGACAATGGGAAAGAGGTAGCCAGGATTTTCAGAGGACGTGCAGATGTCCTTAGCTCCCTTATGTCTCCCCATCCAACTCCAGCCAGTCTTCTTGTCCTTTCCCTTCCCTTTCCTGCAGAGGGAGAAAATCAGTTGAAGGTGAGCAGAAGATCACTGAGGCCTGAACAAGACCACATGGGGCCCCCCCACGGGCCTCCATGGGAAAGGAAGAAGGGAGGCTGGTGGAGTGAAAGTGCAGGGAGCGTTACACAAAGGGCTCAGGCTTCTGGGAGGGAAAGAAGGCTCTCACCCGGGAACCTGATCAGATAGACCTAACACCGCGCAAGCTCAGACTTGGGGAGCCCCTGCTGACCAGGGGGCACTGTGAGAACCTCAGGCTGCACTGGGTGTGAGGTGGCCCTCAGGCCCAGGCCTCTGCCCCCATCCCTCTCCCCTGCTTCCCTCCCCCTCAGAAGTACTGGAACACCTTCTGTCCCCAGGACTGGCAACCCCAGCAAGCTTTCCCTTCTGCCTTCCAAAACACAAAGACTGCCCCCTTTTTATTGATGTGGATCATTTTTTTAAAAGTCTTTATTTGATTTGTTACACTATTTCTTCTGTTTTATGCTTTTTTGGCAGAGAGCCGTGTGGGATCTTAGCCCCCAGACCAGGGATTGAACCCGCCCCACCACCCCCTGCGCTGGAAAGGGAAGTCTTAACCACTGGACTACCAGTCCCAAGACCCTTTACTATTTTAACAAATTAATGGCTCATCACTAGAGGAAAACTAGGAAAAGCAAGATAACAAATCCTGAGTATTTACAGAGACTTAAGAACAGTTTTCAGTCATTGTCCCTAGTTTCTGACTCTTTTTCTTGGAGGAAATGTCATGGGCTTTGAACCTTACCAGCTGGTAAACTGGTGCAAAGTGCTTGGCCTCTTATGGCTTTGGTTTCTCCACTTTAAAGATGAAGGTCATAATAACATTTTACTGATTTCCAATAACTCTTTTGTAGAGTTGCTTAAACTGATGATAATAATTATCAAAATGATGACCATGATGTCTATCCAGAATAAGAATTCATATAGCTAAAAGAGGAAAAAAAAAAAGATGAACAAGAAACTTTTCTTGATGTATTAAAAGGACCAAATAAGTCCAAGTTTGAAAGTTTTGCTTTGGGAACTTCCCTTGTGGTCCAGTAGCTGAGACTCCGAGCTCCCAGTTCAGGGGGCCTTGAGTTTGATCCCTGATCAAGGAACTAGATGCCACACTCCATAACTAAAGATCCTGCATGAGGACCCCACACAGCCAAATAAATAAATGAAAAAAAAATTTTTTTAAGCACTGCTCTGTAAACCTTGGTTTCTGTCCCTTTACCCAGGCTAGGACTTCCATATTACTGTACTTTTCATTCATTTCTCCATTTGTGTATTTTTTATATTTTTACTAGGCTTATAAAATAACTGAGTTATACATGTTCATTGAAATAAATTCAAATAGCACAGGGTGTATAAATTAAAACACCAAAGTCCCCCTTACCCCCTTTCCACTGCCCACGGCCTGTCTTTCTGCAAAGTATTCCACCATTCTCTGCCCTCTTCATTTTCATCTCTCGCCTACTCTGGACTGGGGGTCAATTCCCAAGGGGCTGAGAGCACTTCAAGGGCAAAAACTGTGTCATAGTCATCTCTATATCCAGAATATTCAGCATTCCGTATGCGTTTGTAGAATTAATTGGATTTTCCTTAAAAAGAGGATGGGAAAAACACTGTTGGGGGCCAAGGATGGGAAATGAGAGGAAAGCATTTAGCCAGTAGCTTTATGTATAAAATTGTACCTGAGAAAACTGTTTCATATTTGCCCCTTGATATCATTTCTCCTCTACTCTATTTCTTAAAAAAAAAAATCTGATCTTGACCCAACTAAATTGATGTCTTGAAGATTCACAACTTGAAAAACACTAGTCTCAGGCACTGCTCATGAGCATCCACTGGAATTCCCTTCGGGAGTGCCTATGAGGATGGTGGGAGTTAGAAGACTCTCTTTGTAAATGGCCCTCACACCCACAGTACGTGCATTAATCCACACGTGGCAATAAATCATCCCAGCAGATCCGTGAGCCAAGTTCCTGATTCCCGAATCTTATTGGCTCCCAGCCTGACCCAGAAAGGAGATGGCCTTTCAGCTATTTGGTCCCAAGAGCTCAACAACTGCCAAGTCACCAAACACCTGTGGAGCCTTCTGCAACCAGCTCATCTTGCTGGCCTCAGGGTCTTTATCTTTAACCTGAGGGAACCGGATCAGATAATTAGGTTCTATTCTAATTTAAAGTCTTTGATCTTGGATTCTTCCTGGGTAACCAAGGGAGGAAGGCAAAGGCCAGACCAGCAAGATTAGAGGTAGTAGTGGGCCTCTGTTGTTCTGATCTGCTCAGCTTCCTTCCCCTTCTCCTGGAAATGGCACCTCCCTTTTTCTCCTGGTAGCTCAGAGGGTAAAGAATATGTCCGCAATGTAGAAGGCCAGGCTTCCTGATCCCTGGGTCAGGAAGATCCCCTGGAGAAGGGAATGACTACCCACTCCAGTGTTCTTGCCTGGAGAATTCCATGGACAGAGGACCCTGGCAGGCTACAGTCACAAAGAGTCAGACACAGCTGAGCAACTAACACTTTCATACTTTTCCTCTGGGAACCTGTCCCACCGGCATTTTCATGGTTTCTAGTGGAGGTGGGCAACTGACCAGGCCTGAACCAAAGTACCCTGGGCTACAGCAGTTGACCTAGGGTGGGCAGGACACCAAGAAGGGCCAACTAGGAGTCTGGCCTAGGTTTTTATATATAGCTGAAAAATGAAAGTGTTAGCCACTCAGTCGTGTCCATCTCTGTGCGGTCCCATGGACTGTAGCCTCCAGGCTCCTCTATCCATGGAGTTCTCTAGACAAGAATACTGGAGTGGGTTGCCATGCCCTCCTCCAGGGGATCTTCCCCAACCAGGGATTGAAACCCAGGTCTCCAGAATTGGCAGGCAGATTCTTTACTGCTATGCCACTAGTGAAGCCTAGGAGGAAACTGCTATTGCAATTCAAATGTGAAGGGACAGGTAGCTATTAACAAAAAAAGCTCCCATCTAGTGAGTACTATGTGCCAGGCACTGCCCTTTGAACCCCTTTTCTCATTTAAATATTTATAGCAATTTCATGAATAGGGTTATTATTATTATTCTCTTTTTACAGATAGAAAAATCAGGTCCCAAAAAAGGTAAAATAACTTGTCCAAGGTCATACAACTAGGCAAGGTCAACAGAGACATGTCCTGAAACTGAAACATGTCTACTGCTGATGCTTTCCAAGCTATCATTTTCACTGAGAAGTGTTGAAACCAAAGGGCATCATAAGTCTTCATGACAGAAAACAGAAATCTTTATTATAAAACAGACATACATGTGTGCTAAGATGCTTAGTCGTATCTGACTCTTTGCAACCCTATGGGCGGTAGCCTGCCAGGCTC